>NC_091363.1:1839781-1977281 GCF_038502225.1 Cherax quadricarinatus
TATACACCTCACACTATATACACTGAGATATACACCTCACACTGTATATACACTGAGATATACACCTCACACTGTATATACACTGAGATATACACCTCACAGTGTATATACACTGAGATATACACCTCACACTGTATATACACTGAGATATACACCTCACACTGTATATACACTGAGATATACACCTCACAGTGTATATACACTGAGATATACACCTCACAGTGTATATACACTGAGATATACACCTCACAGTGTATATACACTGAGATATACACCTCCCAGTGTATATACACTGAGATATACACCTCACAGTGTATATACACTGAGATATACACCTCCCAGTGTATATACACTGAGATATACACCTCACAGTGTATATACACTGAGATATACACCTCACAGTGTATATACACTGAGATATACACCTCCCAGTGTATATACACTGAGATATACACCTCACAGTGTATATACACTGAGATATACACCTCACAGTGTATATACACTGAGATATACACCTCACAGTGTATATACACTGAGATATAGACCTCACACTGTATATACACTGAGATATACACCTCCCAGTGTATATACACTGAGATATACACCTCCCAGTGTATATACACTGAGATATACACCTCACAGTGTATATTCATCAAAGTATATCTGCAGACTCTATAACAATCTTAAGTTACAACTCTAAATTATTATTATTAGTATCATTATTACCAGTGCTATTATTATTGCTATTATTACTGTTATTATTACTGCTGTTATTACTATTATTGTTATTGAGGAAAAGCTAAATTTGTTTATTATACATGGAGGCTAAGTTATCAGGTCTGCCCCAGAAAGGTCACATCTCGCTCCACTTCCTGGGATCAAGAGTCCCTGAGGAACCATCAGGTGGGTGGACTAAGGACATAAGTACAGCACATAGGAACAGCCTGGCTCAGTGTCCCTGTGACTGCCGGACGGGGAAGGTGTGCCGCTCCCGCTCTCATTTTTTTTTTCTTTCTGAAGATATTCTTAACTCATGGACTTAAAACCATCTTTTGTTATATTAAAAAACAAAAGGCTGCTGGGTTTTTTTTAGAAGACTTGGAGATAAATGTTTAGGCTAGTACTGGTTTTTTTGTCAAAACTCGCATTTTTTGGCTTCCAATTGTTGAGTTGAAAATATTATTATTATTAAAGTGATTTATTGACCCTCGTGACCAGTGAAGTTATCTTGATGCTATCTTAGTATCTTGATGCTATCTTAGGTAAGTATATTGATGCTAACTTAGTATCTTGATGCTATCTTAGTATCTTGATGCTATCTTAGGTATCTTGATGCTATCTTAGGTAAGTATATTGATGCTATCTTAGTATCTTGATACTATCTTAGTATCTTGATGCTATCTTAGGTATCTTGATGCTATCTTAGGTATCTTGATGCTTAGTATCTTGATGCTATCTTAGGTATCTTGATGCTATCTTAGGTAAGTATATTGATGCTATCTTAGTATCTTGATGCTATCTTAGGTATCTTGATGCTATCTTAGGTATCTTGATGCTTAGTATCTTGATGCTATCTTAGGTATCTTGATGCTGTCTTAGGCAAGTATCTTGATGCTATCTTAGTATCTTGATGTTATCTTAGGTATCTTGATGCTATCTTAGGTAATTATCTTCATGCTTAGGTAAGTATCTTGATGCTGTCTTAGTATCTTGATGCTACCTTAGATATCTCGATGCTTTCTTAGGTATCTATGCTATCTTAGGAACCTTGATGCTATCTTAGGTAAGTACCTTGATATTAACTATCTTAGGTAAGAACCTTGATGCTAACTATCTTAGGTAAGTACCTGATAACTCTCTTAGATAAGTACCTTGATAACTATCTTAGGTAAGTACCTTGATAACTATCTTAGGTAAGTACCTTGATAAATATCTTAGGTAAACATGAGGAAATTAAATCTTCATCAGAGTACAAAACAAATTCTGGCCACAAAATAGAGCGAAACACCAACGTCAAAGACCTGGGAGTGATCATGTCGGAGGATCTCACCTTCAAGGACCATAACAGTTTGTGACAGAGCCAACTAGGGGAAATAACCTCCTTGACTTGGTTCTTGCCAGTAGGGAAACACTAATTAATAATCTTGAGGTTAATGATGAGCTTGGGGAGAGTGATCACAAATCACTCAGTTTTAACATATCATGGAATTCCCCTAATAATGGCAATCAAGTCTCCGTCCCTGACTTTCGCTTGGCTGATTTCATAGGACTGAAAAATTACTTAGGTGGGCTGAACTGGAATGACCTGACTAGGGGTCAGGTAGGTGGTGATGGTTGCCGATATGATGCTTTCCAGGGCATAGTTCTAGCTGCTCAGTCAAATTATGTTCCAAATAGGGAAATCAGATCAAACAAAAATGATCCTAAATGGATGAACAATAGATTAAAATATCTGATTGGTCAAAAGAGAGGCATATATAGGCAAATCAAAAGAGGAGAGGGGCAATTAAGAAATCGATATATTCAGTTAAAGAGAGAAATAAAAAAGGGAATTAGAAAAGCAAAAAGAGATTATGAGGTTAAAGTTGCAAGAGAATCGAAGACTAACCCAAAAGGATTCTTTCAGGTATACAGAAGTAAGATCAGGGACAAGATAGGCCCACTCAAAAGTTCCTCGGGTCAGCTCACTGACAGTGATAAGGAAATGTGTAGAATTTTTAACACATACTTCCTCTCAGTTTTTACACAGGAGGATACCAGCGATATTCCAGTAATGATAAATTATGTAGAACAGGACGATAATAAACTGTGCACGATTAGGGTCACAAGTGACATGGTCCTTAGGCAAATAGATAAATTAAAACCTAACAAATCCCCAGGCCCTGATGAACTGTATGCAAGGGTTCTAAAGGAATGTAAAGAGGAGCTTAGCACACCTTTGGCTAATCTTTTCAACATATCACTACAAACTGGCATGGTGCCAGATAAGTGGAAAATGGCAAATGTGATACCTATTTTCAAAACAGGTGACAGGTCCTTAGCTTCGAACTATAGACCAATAAGCCTAACCTCCATAGTGGGAAAATTTATGGAATCAATAATTGCCGAGGCAGTTCGTAGCCACCTTGAAAAGCATAAATTAATCAACGAATCTCAGCATGGTTTTACAAAGGGGCGTTCCTGCCTTACGAATTTATTAACTTTTTTCACTAAGGTATTTGAGGAGGTAGATCATGGTAATGAATATGATATTGTGTATATGGACTTCAGTAAGGCTTTTGACAGGGTCCCACATCAGAGACTATTGAGGAAAATTAAAGCACATGGAATAGGAGGAGAAATTTTTTCCTGGATAGAGGCATGGTTGACAAATAGGCAGCAGAGAGTTTGCATAAATGGGGAGAAATCAGAGTGGGGAAGCGTCACGAGCGGTGTTCCACAGGGGTCAGTGTTGGGCCCCCTGCTGTTCACAATCTACATAAACGACATAGATGAGGGCATAAAGAGCGACATCGGCAAGTTTGCCGATGACACCAAAATAGGCCGTCGAATTCATTCTGACGAGGACATTCGAGCACTCCAGGAAGATTTGAATAGACTGATGCAGTGGTCGGAGAAGTGGCAGATGCAGTTTAATATAGACAAATGCAAAGTTCTAAATGTTGGACAGGACAATAACCATGCCACATATAAACTAAATAATGTAGATCTTAATATTACGGATTGCGAAAAAGATTTAGGAGTTCTGGTTAGCAGTAATCTGAAACCAAGACAACAGTGCATAAGTGTTCGCAATAAAGCTAATAGAATCCTTGGCTTCATATCAAGAAGCATAAATAATAGGAGTCCTCAGGTTGTTCTTCAACTCTATACATCCTTGGTTAGGCCTCATTTAGATTATGCTGCACAGTTTTGGTCACCGTATTACAGAATGGATATAAATTCTCTGGAAAATGTACAAAGGAGGATGACAAAGATGATCCCATGTATCAGAAACCTTCCCTATGAGGATAGACTAAGGGCCCTGAAACTGCACTCTCTAGAAAGACGTAGAATTAGGGGGGATATGATTGAGGTTTATAAGTGGAAGACAGGAATAAATAAAGGGGATGTAAATAGTGTGCTGAAAATATCTAGCCTAGACAGGACTCGCAGCAATGGTTTTAAGTTGGAAAAATTCAGATTCAGGAGGGATATAGGAAAGTACTGGTTTGGTAATAGAGTTGTGGATGAGTGGAACAAACTCCCAAGTACCGTTATAGAGGCCAGAACGTTGTGTAGCTTTAAAAATAGGTTGGATAAATACATGAGTAGATGTGGGTGGGTGTGAGTTAGACCTGATAGCTTGTGCTAACAGGTCGGTTGCCGTGTTCCTCCCTTAAGTCAATGTGACCTGACCTGACTAGGTTGGGTGCATTGGCTTAGGCCGGTAGGGACTTGGACCTGCCTCGCATGGGCCAGTAGGCCTTCTGCAGTGTTCCTTCGTTCTTATGTTCTTATGTTCTTATAACATTGTATCAATCGCATCTGCTAGAAAAATGACAGGATGGATAATGAGAACCTTCAAAACTAGGGAGGCCAAGCCCATGATGACACTCTTCAGGTCACTTGTTCTATCTAGGCTGGAATATTGCTGCACACTAACAGCACCTTTCAAGGCAGGTGAAATTGCCGACCTAGAAAATGTACAGAGAACTTTCACGGCGCGGATAACGGAGATAAAACACCTCAATTATTGGGAGCGCTTGAGGTTCCTAAACCTGTATTCCCTGGAACGCAGGAGGGAGAGATACATGATTATATACACCTGGAAAATCCTAGAGGGACTAGTACCGAACTTGCACACGAAAATCACCCACTACGAAAGCAAAAGACTTGGCAGACGATGCACCATCCCCCCAATGAAAAGCAGGGGTGTCACTAGCACGTTAAGAGACCATACAATAAGTGTCAGGGGCCCGAGACTGTTCAACTGCCTCCCAGCACACATAAGGGGGATTACCAACAGACCCCTGGCAGTCTTCAAGCTGGCACTGGACAAGCACCTAAAGTCAGTTCCGGATCAGCCGGGCTGTGGCTCGTATGTTGGTTTGCGTGCAGCCAGCAGCAACAGCCTGGTTGATCAGGCTCTGATCCACCAGGAGGCCTGGTCTCAGACCGGGCCGCGGGGGCGTTGACCCCCGGAACTCTCTCCAGGTAAACTCCAGGTAAGTACCTTGATAACTATCTTAGGTAAGTACCTTGATAAATATCTTAGGTAAGTACCTTGATAAATATCTTAGGTAAGTACCTTGATAACTATCTTAGGTAAGTACCTTGATAACTATCTTAGGTAAGTACCTTGATAAATATCTTAGGTAAGTAACTTGATAAATATCTTAGGTAAGTACCTTGATAACTATCTTAGGTAATTACCTTGATAAATATCTTAGGTAATTACCTTGATAAATATCTTAGGTAAGTACCTTGATAGCTATCTTAGGTAAGTACCTTGATAACTATCTTAGGTAAGTGCCTTGATAAATATCTTAGGTAAGTACCTTGATAAATATCTTAGGTAAGTACCTTGATAACTATCTTAGGTAAGTACCTTGATAAATATCTTAGGTAAGTACCTTGATAAATATCTTAGGTAAGTACCTTGATAACTATCTTAGGTAAGTACCTTGATAAATATCTTAGGTAAGTACCTTGATAAATATCTTAGGTAAGTACCTTGATAACTATCTTAGGTAAGTACCTTGATAAATATCTTAGGTACCTTGATAACTATCTTAGGTAAGTACCTTGATAACTATCTTAGGTAAGTGCCTTGATAAATATCTTAGGTAAGTACCTTGATAATTATCTTACGTAAGTACCTTGATAAATATCTTAGGTAAGTAACTTGATAACTATCTTTGGTAAGTACCTTGATAACTATCTTAGGTAAGTACCTTGATAAATATCTTAGGTAAGTACCTTGATAAATATCTTAGGTAAGTACCTTGATAAATATCTTAGGTAAGTGCCTTGATAACTATCTTAGGTAAGTACCTTGATAACTATCTTAGGTAAGTACCTTGATAAATATCTTAGGTAAGTGCCTTGATAACTATCTTAGGTAAGTACCTTGATAACTATCTTAGGTAAGTACCTTGATAAATACCTTAGGTAAGTACCTTGACGTTAAATATTTTAGGCAAGCATCTTGATGCTATCTTGGGTATCTTGATGTTAACTATTTTAGATATCTTGATGTTAACTATCTTGGGTATCTTGACGTTATCTTAAGCATCTTGATGCTATCTTAGGTGTCTTGACGTTAACTATTTTAGGTATCTTGATGTTAACTATCTTAGATAAGTATCTTGATGTTAACTATCATAAGTATCTTGATGGTAACTATCTTAGATAAGTATCTTGATGTTAACTATCATAAGTATGTTGATGTTAACTATCTTAAGTATCTTGATGTTAACTATCATAAGTATCTGGATATTAACTATCTTGGATAAGTTTCTTGATATCTAAGATATGTATCTTGATTATAGTCATCTTGGGTATCTTGATGCTATCTTAGAAAAATATCTAGATATTAATCTTAGGTACTTCAATATCTTAATTATCTATTCACTAAATACCATTTCTTAGTTGAGTATCCGGGCACTATCTTAAGTACTTACTCTAGTTATCTTAAATATTTAAGATAGCTATATAGATCCCCTCTAAGGCTGTAAGGTTTGCAGATGCTATCTAAGCACTCTCTCTCTCTCTCTCTCTCTCTCTCTCTCTCTCTCTCTCTCTCTCTCTCACTCACCTTCAAGTTATGGTGCCTTAAGGGAATAAGGACATGGATCAAACCTGACTTCCTCCAGGCTCTATACGACCCTTACGGGTTTAGCGCTTTCCCGTAATAAAAATAATGTTACACAAACAGCTGTGGGACAAAACTAATGTCAGTGAAATATGAAATTCCCATTACTGAACATACACATGTTGATATATGTAAATGTTTGTGTTGGTGGCACCACTGGTGGTCCATTGGTGGCACCACTGGTGGTCCACTGGTGGTACTGTTGGTGGTCCACTGGTGGCACCACTGGTGGCATTATTGTGGTCCACTGGTGGTACTATTGGTGGCACTACTGGTGGTACTGTTGGTGGTCCACTGGTGGTACTGTTGGTGGTCCACTGGTGGCACCATTGGTGGTCCACGGTGGTACTGTTGGTGGTCCACTGGTGGAACTGTTGGTGGTCCACTGGTGGTACTGTTGGTGGTCCACTGGTGGTACTGTTGGTCCACTGGTGGTACTGTTGGTGGTCCACTGGTGGTACTGTTAGTGGTCCACTGGTGGTACTGTTGGTCCACTGGTGACACTATTGGTGGTCCACTGGTGGTACTGTTAGTGGTCCACTGGTGGTACTGTTGGTCCACTGGTGGTACTGTTGGTGGTCCACTGGTGGTACTGTTGGTGGTCCACTGGTGGTACTGTTGGTGGTCCACTGGCGGTACTGTTAGTCTATTGGTGACACTATTGGTGGTCCACTGGTGGTACTGTTGGTGGTCCACTGGTGGTACTGTTGGTGGTCCACTGGTGGTACTGTTGGTCCACTGGTGGAACTGTTGGTGGTCCACTGGTGGAACTGTTGGTGGTCCACTGGTGGTACTGTTGGTGGTTCACTGGTGGCACTGTTGGTCCACTGGTGGCACTGTTGGTCCACTGGTGGCACTGTTGGTGGTGCACTGTTGGTGGTCCACTGGTGGCACTGTTGGTCCACTGGTGGTACTATTGGTGACCCACTGGTGGCACTATTGGTGGCACCACTGATAGCACTATTGGTGATCCACTGGTGGCAATATTGATGGTACCATTGATGGCACTAGTGGTGGTCCACTGGTGATACTATTAGTGGTCCACTGGTAGTACTATTGGTGGTCCACTGGTGGTACTATTGGTGGTCCACTGGTGGTACTATTGGTGGTCCACTGGTGGTACTATTAGTGGTCCACTGGTAGTACTATTGGTGGTCCACTGGTGGTACTATTGGTGGTCCACTGGTGGTACTATTGGTGGTCCACTGGTAGCACCCCTGGAGGCACCACTGGTGATCCACTAGTGGCACCACTGGTAGACCACTATTGGTACTACTGGTGATCCACTAATGGCACCACTGGTTTACCACTATTGGTACCACTGGAAGCACCACTGGTGACCATTGGAGGCACCACTGCTGACCCCGGCTCGTGGCCTCTGTGGCCACTTCATGCAAATACACCTATAGAAATTAACGATGCATTTATAAAAATGTATAAACTAGTCAGTAGCCAGCAATGTTATCAACCTTAATTGCATAATATATATATATATATATATATATATATATATATATATATATATATATATACAATAATCGTGACCAAGCGATATAAGATGCAAAACAACTACGGGGGGAGTTGAATGATAGCTCTAGGTCTTTCGTATTGCAATCAACACATGATCAGGAGCTTACAATGTTAGAGAAGTCAGTAGGAAGTCCAGGCAGATTAGTTCCACTAAAGTAATCTGCTGATGAGGTTAAGGAAAAGTGAGTGTAGAATATTTACCCACCCCTGGATCGAACACGGGTTCATCAGTTGTGAGCCGAAGACACTAGCTTTGAGCCATGGGTATTCGCTTTTCAAAGAGCAGGTGTGTGTGTGTGTGTGTACTGGAGGGCTTGGCACCACTGTAAGGCCTTTGTTGTATACCTGGCAACAATGCAGCAGGTGTCACCTTTAACATGTTTTATTCATGTCGGGCGTTGAGAGGTCGTATTGATAGTGTCAATCAAACACTGGTGTCAAGACGAATAGTGGGAGAGAGAGAGAGAGAGAGAGAGAGAGAGATAGAGAGAGAGGGGGGGTCTGCCTAAGAAGGATTAAGAAAACAAGGCAGAGAAACATTTACGCAGATAAATCATGAAGAAGAATTGCTGGAGAAAATTAAAAGTCTTGAAGATAATGGAAGGAAAACTTGGAAGATGTGCAAATCAGAGAAGATCTTTCAGTGCAGCATTATAAGTCTTGATAAACATTGTTAAAAGTGTCACACTAAACTTTAACACTAAACTTGTTACAACAGTATACATGGTACAACAGTAAAGTTGTAACAACAGTATACCTGTTACAACAGTAAAGTTGTAACAACAGTATACCTGTTACAACAGTAAAGTTGTAACAGCAGTAATGTTGTAACAACAGTATACCTGTTACAACAGTAAAGTTGTAACAGTAATGTAACAACAGTATACCTGTTACAACAGTAAAGTTGTAACAACAGTAAAGTTGTAACAGTATACCTGTTACAACAGTAAAGTTGTAACAACAGTATACATGGTACAACAGTAAAGTTGTAACAACAGTATACCTGTTACAACAGTAAAGTTGTAACAACAGTATACATGGTACAACAGTAAAGTTGTAACAACAGTATACATGGTACAACAGTAAAGTTGTAACAACAGTATACCTGTTACAACAGTAAAGTTGTAACAACAGTATACCTGTTACAACAGTAAAGTTGTAACAACAGTATACATGGTACAACAGTAAAGTTGTAACAACAGTATACCTGTTACAACAGTAAAGTTGTAACAACAGTATACCTGTTACAACAGTAAAGTTGTAACAGTATACCTGTTACAACAGTAAAGTTGTAACAACAGTATACCTGTTACAACAGTAAAGTTGTAACAACAGTATACCTGTTACAACAGTAAAGTTGTAACAACAGTATACCTGTTACAACAGTAAAGTTGTAACAACAGTATACCTGTTACAACAGTAAAGTTGTAACAGTATACATGGTACAACAGTAAAGTTGTAACAACAGTATACATGGTACAGCAGTAAAGTTGTAACAACAGTATACATGGTACAACAGTAAAGTTGTAACAACAGTATACATGGTACAGCAGTAAAGTTGTAACAACAGTATACATGGTACAACAGTAAAGTTGTAACAACAGTATATATGGTACAACAGTAATGTAACAACAGTATACATGGTACAACAGTAAAGTTGTAACAACAGTATACATGGTACAACAGTAAAGTTGTAACAGTATATATGGTACAACAGTAAAGTTGTAACAACAGTATACATGGTACAACAGTAAAGTTGTAACAGTATACATGGTACAACAGTAAAGTTGTAACAACAGTATATATGGTACAACAGTAATGTAACAACAGTATACATGGTACAACAGTAAAGTTATAACAACAGTATATATGGTGCAACAGTAATGTAACAACAGTATACATGTTACAACAGTAATGTAACAACAGTAAAGTTGTAACAACAGTATACCTGTTACAACAATAAAGTTGTTACAACAGTAAGTTATGGAGGCTGGGTGACAACAGGAAACTAACAGACAAGATAACCACTTATAACCACTTATAACCACTTATAACCACTTATAACCACTTATAACCACTTATAACCACTTATAACCTCACACAGGAACAAAGAAGACAACTTAGTTCTTACAAGACGGACAAGAAGCAGCCACATCTATAAATTATTAAAAGTGAACATGAAGCAATATATCAACATTCTTTATTCGGAAATAAAGAGGATGTTAAGTGGCAGGAATAAATTAAGAGAAAGTGTATGACCCCAGTGTTGTATGACCCCAGTGTTGTATGACCCCAGTGTTGTATGACCCCAGTGTTGTATAGGGAAGTTTTCAAGGGCGGTGAGAAGTGCTCAAGGCGCTGTAAAGAGCTACAAAAATTGAACATTTATAACATACGGAACACACACACACACACACACACACACACACACACACACACACAGAGCCAAGATGATGGATGTGGTACTTGAAAACCTCATGCATCAACATGTCAGGGACACAACCAGAGAGAGAGGGGAGGATGAGCCAGCAAGACTGGATCTTGTGTTCACCCTAAGCAGTTCAGACATTGAGGACATCACTTACGAGAGGCCCCTTGGAGCTAGCGATCACGTGGTTCTGAGTTTTGATTATATAGTAGAGTTACAAGTGGAGAAGGTAACAGGAACTGAAGGGGACAGGCCAAACTATAAAAGGGGGGACTACACAGGTATGAGAAACTTCCTGCAGGACGTTCAGTGGGACAGAGAAATGGTAGGAAAATCAGTAAACGAGATGATGGAATATGTGGCAACAAAGTGCAAGGAGGCAGAGGAAAGGTTTGTTCCCAAGGGAAACAGAAATAATAGGAAGACCAAAACGAGTCCTTGGTTTACCCGAAGGTGTAGGGAGGCATAAACTAAGTGCAACAGAGAATGGAAAAGGTACAGGAGGCATAGGACCCAGGAAAACAAGGAGATTAGTAGAAGAGCCAGAAACGAGTATGCACAGATAAGGAGGGAGGCCCAGCGACAGTATGAAAACGACATAGCATCGAAAGTCAAATCTGACCCGAAACTGCTGTACAGCCACATTAGGAGGAAGATAACAGTCAAGGACCAGGTGATAAGGCTGAGGAAAGAAGGTGGAGAACTCACAAGAAACGATCAAGAGGTATGTGAGGAGCTCAACACGAGATTTAAGGAAGTATTTACAGTAGAGACAGGAAGGACTCTGGGGGGACAGACCAGATGGGGACACCAGCAAGGAATACACCAACAAGTGTTGGACGACATACATACAGATGAGGAGGAGGTGAAGAAACTGCTAAGGGACATCGATACCTCAAAGGCAATGGGACCGGACATCTCCCCGTGGATCCTTAGAGAGGGAGCAGATATGTTGTGCGTGCCACTTACCACAATCTTCAACACGTCCCTGGAAACTGGGCAACTACCTGAGGTATGGAAGACGGCAAATGTAGTTCCCATTTTTAAAAAAGGAGACAGAAAAGAGGCACTAAACTATAGACCTGTGTCATTGACGTGTATAGTATGCAAAGTTATGGAGAAGATTATCAGGAGGAGAGTGGTGGAGCACCTGGAACTGAACAAGAGTATAAATGCCAACCAGCACGGATTCATGGAAGGCAAATCCTGTGTCACAAACCTTCTGGAGTTTTATGATAAAATAACAGAAGTAAGGCACGAGAGAGACGGGTGGGTTGATTGCATCTTCTTGGACTGCAAGAAGGCCTTTGACACAGTTCCTAACAAGAGATAAGTGCAGAAGCTAGAACATCAGGCGCATATAACAGGAAGGGCACTGCAATGGATCAGAGAATACCTGACAGGGAGGCAACAACGAGTCATGGTACGTAATGATGTGACGAGCGGGGTCCCACAGGGGTCGGTCCTAGGACCAGTGCTATTTTTGGTATATGTGAACGACATGATGGAAGGGTTAGACTCTCTCCAGGTAAACTCCAGAAGTGTCCCTGTTTGCAGATGATGTGAAGTTAATGAGGAGAATTAAATCTGATGAGGACCAGGCAGGACTTCAAAGAGACCTGGACAGACTGGACACCTGATCCCGCAAATGGCTTCTCGAATTTAATCCCGCCAAATGCAAAGTCATGAAGATAGGGGAAGGGCACAGAAGACCACAGACAGAGTATAGGCTAGGTGGCCAAAGACTGCAAACCTCACTCAAGGAGAAAGATCTTGGGGTGAGTATAACACCGAGCATGTCTCCGGAAGCACACATCAATCAGATAACTGCTGCAGCATATGGGCGCCTGGCAAACCTGAGAACAGCATTCCGATACCTTAGTAAGGAATCGTTCAAGACACTGTACACCGTGTATGTCAGGCCCATACTGGAGTATGCAGCACCTGTTTGGAACCTGCACTTGATAAAGCACGACAAGAAACTAGAGAAAGTACAAAGGTTTGCGACAAGGTTAGTTCCAGAGCTAAGGGGAATGTCCTATGAAGAAAGATTAAGGGAAATCGGCCTGACGACACTGGAAGACAGGAGGGTCAGGGGAGACATGATAACGACATATAAAATTCTGCGTGGAATATACAAGGTGGACAAAGACAGGATGTTCCAGGGAGGGGACACAGAAACAAGAGGCCACAATTGGAAGTTGAAGACACAAATGAGTCAGAGAGATATTAGGAAGTATTTCTTCAGTCATAGAGTTGTCAGGCAGTGGAATAGCCTAGAAAATGACGTAGTGGAGGCAGGAACCATACACAGTTTTAAGACGAGGTTTGATAAAGCTCATGGAGCGGGGAGAGAGAGGACCCAGTAGCAACCGGTGAAGAGGCGGGGCCAGGAGCTAAGACTCGACCCCTGCAACTACAAATAGGTGAGTACACACACACACACATACACACACATACACACACACACACACACACATACATACATACACACATACACACACACACACACACACATACACACACACACACACACATACATACACGCACATACACACACGCACATACACACATACACACACACACACACACACTCTCACACACACACACACACACACACACACAAACACACGGTAATATTCAAGGATAAACAGGGCTGTAAACAGGGGTAAGCACCGCGTCATCTCTCAGGTCATTCCAGGTCATGATTAATTGTATTTACACATCAGTCATGCTCAGGTGTCAACACTACAATGATATCTGTGGGGCGGGGCGGGGCGGGGCAGGGTGAATGGCAGGGTAAAGAGGGTATGGAAGGACAGGGAGTGGAGGTGTGGTTGCTGTTCTCCCTCCAACAGCAGCTGGTGATGCTAAGATTAATTAAATGTAAAATTTCTATTTTGATGGTCAATTAATTTTGTGGGTGTCACTGGTGACACAACACATCACTTATCAAAGCTGCAGCAATATTGATAAAATACTCAGAGTCAAGCTATAACCTTCCTTCTTTATATTGAATATATATATTGAAAAATATATACAATACTCCGTGTGACAATAACAGTGTTTGTGTAGGTGTGGCTCTTTCTGTTGTGATTTATTGTGTGTACTGTGAGTAGTGTCAACTGTGTGTGTACTGTGAGTAGTGTCAACTGTGTGTGTACTGTGGGTAGTGTCAACTGTGTGTGTACTGTGAGTAGTGTCAACTGTGTGTGTACTGTGAGTAGTGTCAACTGTGTGTGTACTGTGAGTAGTGTCAACTGTGTGTGTGTACTGTGAGTAGTGTCAACTGTGTGTGTACTGTGAGTAGTGTCAACTGTGTGTGTACTGTGAGTAGTGTCAACTGTGTGTACTGTGAGTAGTGTCAACTGTGTGTGTGTGTACTGTGAGTAGTGTCAACTGTGTGTGTACTGTGGGTAGTGTCAACTGTGTGTGTACTGTGAGTAGTGTCAACTGTGTGTGTACTGTGAGTAGTGTCAACTGTGTGTACTGTGAGTAGTGTCAACTGTGTGTGTGTGTACTGTGAGTAGTGTCAACTGTGTGTGTGTGTACTGTGAGTAGTGTCAACTATGTGTGTACTGTGGGTAGTGTCAACTGTGTGTGTACTGTGAGTAGTGTCAACTGTGTGTGTACTGTGAGTAGTGTCAACTGTGTGTGTACTGTGGGTAGTGTCAACTGTGTGTGTGCTGTGGGTAGTGTCAGTGTGCTGTGGGTAGTGTCAGTGTGCTGTGGGTAGTGTCAGTGTGCTGTGGGTAGTGTCAGTGTGCTGTGGGTAGTGTCAGTGTACTGTGGGTAGTGTCAGTGTGTGATCTGTGAGTAGTGTCAACTGTGTGTACTGTGAGTAGTGTCAACTGTGTGTGAACTGTGGGTAGTGTCAACTGTGTGTGTGTGTACTGTGAGTAGTGTCAACTATGTGTGTACTGTGGGTAGTGTCAACTGTGTGTGTACTGAGGGTAGTGTCAACTGTGTGTGTACTGTGAGTAGTGTCAACTGTGTGTGTGTGTACTGTGAGTAGTGTCAACTATGTGTGTACTGTGGGTAGTGTCAACTGTGTGTGTACTGTGAGTAGTGTCAACTGTGTGTGTACTGTGGGTAGTGTCAACTGTGTGTGTGTGTACTGTGAGTAGTGTCAACTATGTGTGTACTGTGGGTAGTGTCAACTGTGTGTGTACTGTGAGTAGTGTCAACTGTGTGTGTACTGTGAGTAGTGTCAACTGTGTGTACTGTGAGTAGTGTCAACTGTGTGTGTACTGTGGGTAGTGTCAACTGTGTGTGTGTGTACTGTGAGTAGTGTCAACTATGTGTGTACTGTGGGTAGTGTCAACTGTGTGTACTGTGGGTAGTGTCAACTGTGTGTGTACTGTGAGTAGTGTCAACTGTGTGTGTACTGTGAGTAGTGTCAACTGTGTGTGTACTGTGAGTAGTGTCAACTGTGTGTGTGTACTGTGGGTAGTGTCAACTGTGTGTACTGTGGGTAGTGTCAACTGTGTGTGTACTGTGAGTAGTGTCAACTGTGTGTGTACTGTGAGTAGTATCAACTGTGTGTGTGTACTGTGAGTAGTGTCAACTGTGTGTGTGTACTGTGAGTAGTGTCAACTGTGTGTGTGTACTGTGAGTAGTGTCAACTGTGTGTGTGTACTGTGAGTAGTGTCAACTGTGTGTGTGTACTGTGAGTAGTGTCAACTGTGTGTGTGTACTGTGAGTAGTGTCAACTGTGTGTGTACTGTGAGTAGTGTCAACTGTGTGTGTGTACTGTGAGTAGTGTCAACTGTGTGTGTGTACTGTGAGTAGTGTCAACTGTGTGTGTACTGTGAGTAGTGTCAACTGTGTGTGTGTACTGTGAGTAGTGTCAACTGTGTGTGTGTACTGTGAGTAGTGTCAACTGTGTGTGTGTACTGTGAGTAGTGTCAACTGTGTGTGTGTACTGTGAGTAGTGTCAACTGTGTGTGTGTACTGTGAGTAGTGTCAACTGTGTGTGTGTACTGTGAGTAGTGTCAACTGTGTGTGTGTACTGTGAGTAGTGTCAACTGTGTGTGTGTACTGTGAGTAGTGTCAACTGTGTGTGTGTACTGTGAGTAGTGTCAACTGTGTGTGTGTACTGTGAGTAGTGTCAACTGTGTGTGTGTACTGTGAGTAGTGTCAACTGTGTGTGTGTACTGTGAGTAGTGTCAACTGTGTGTGTGTACTGTGAGTAGTGTCAACTGTGTGTGTGTACTGTGAGTAGTGTCAACTGTGTGTGTGTACTGTGAGTAGTGTCAACTGTGTGTGTACTGTGTGTGTGTACTGTTAGTGTCAACTGTGTGTGTACTGTGAGTAGTGTCAACTGTGTGTGTGTACTGTGAGTAGTGTCAACTATGTGTGTACTGTGAGTAGTGTCAACTGTGTGTGTACTGTGAGTAGTGTCAACTGTGTGTACTGTTAGTGTCAACTGTGTGTGTACTGTGAGTAGTGTCAACTGTGTGTGTACTGTGAGTAGTGTCAACTGTGTGTGTACTGTGAGTAGTGTCAACTGTGTGTGTACTGTGAGTAGTGTCAACTGTGTGTGTACTGTGAGTAGTGTCAACTGTGTGTGTACTGTGAGTAGTGTCAACTGTGTATGTACTGTGAGTAGTGTTAACTGTGTGTGTACTGTGAGTAGTGTCAACTGTGTACTGTGAGTAGTGTCAACTGTGTGTGTGTACTGTGAGTAGTGTCAACTGTGTGTGTACTGTGAGTAGTGTCAACTGTGTGTGTACTGTGAGTAGTGTCAACTGTGTGTGTACTGTGAGTAGTGTCAACTGTGTGTGTACTGTGAGTAGTGTCAACTGTGTGTGTACTGTGAGTAGTGTCAACTGTGTGTGTACTGTGAGTAGTGTCAACTGTGTGTGTACTGTGAGTAGTGTCAACTGTGTGTGTACTGTGAGTAGTGTCAACTGTGTACTGTGAGTAGTGTCAACTGTGTGTGTGTACTGTGAGTGTCAACTGTGTGTGTACTGTGAGTAGTGTCAACTGTGTATGTACTGTGAGTAGTGTTAACTGTGTGTGTACTGTGAGTAGTGTCAACTGTGTACTGTGAGTAGTGTCAACTGTGTATTGTGAGTAGTGTCAACTGTGTGTGTACTGTGAGTAGTGTCAACTGTGAGTATTGTGTACTGGAATCACGTCTTACTGGTTGCTGGAATCATCGTCAGCAAATGAAATATGACAAGAATAAAATCTCTTAAAATCTTGGAATGCTATCGTTTGGCGATTCATTCTTGAAATAGAGTGGAATACCCTACCATCACATGTTACCATGTTATGAGAAGTTAATGTATCTACGATGAGGTGTAGCAGTGAGCCAGGGAGAGATCTCTGTCAACTGTGCAGCAGCTTCACTCTCCTGGTTATCCTCAGACTAATATCTGTCATGACCTATTTTTCCTATTTTGTACTGTGACGCCTGGAAGATCGCTGTCTGTCAGTACCATCCCAGTACCTTAGAGAGCCATCACAAGCAAGCTCAGGGAACACTTACATAATATTACTATAGTGACCCAAGGTAATCAGCTACAACTACACTGAAAAAGTAACTTTGAGCCCAATTATACATATTTCACAAAAAAGAGCCCTCCTGCGTTGCCATGTAACTCTTGATGGAATAATACCAACAGTAACAACCTGGTTGATCAGGTCCTGATTCATCATGAGGTCTGGTCACGGACCGGGCAGCGGAAGCGTCGACCCCTGAAACCCTCTCCAGGTATACTGCAAGCTACACACGGACCTTCAATAGTAATATTTTCTGGGTTAGCAAACCATATTCTGAAGGTATTCCCCGAGAGTCAGTGTGATGGTTTATGTCGTACCTACAAGTTCTATGTGACCATCTTCACTTGTGAAGGTTAAGAATCCCTGGGAAGTATAATAGAACTACGTTGCCACTAAACCAATGTGTTTATATACAACATTTATTAAGACAACGCAACAAACTTGACAATATTGAGGACCAGTTTGAATACATAATGATGACATGTGTGTGTCTGGCGTGTTCTACAGACAACACTGAACAACGTGAACACCACTGCACTTGTCTAGCCACTGGCACAACACCTGCACTTCACCTGGACACTAACGTCAACGATACAGTGAGATACACGCCATTCCCTGCATTAAACACCGAGAGATACATAAATCACTAGTTTCAATATACACTGAGATATCCACAATTCCGTTTATATACCGTGCAGTGAGATACACACTTTTCGGTGTATATGCAATAAGATATACACTTCTTTGTGTATATACAATGAGAAATATACGCATCTTAGTGTATATACACTATCAGCCTATAATACGAGGTATGAAACGGTGATGAACATGTATTACCCGAATACGTCATTCACACTGAGTGACACTGTCTCTCAGCGGGAAGACTGTCTGCCAGAGCACCATGTCTGTGTGGCAATTAGTGGACAGTGGATCAAGCCTTCACCACTCCTCGTGCTGTAAATGACATGCACATGAACGGTGGATCAAACCACTATATCTTATGCTATGGATGACCCACTAGCACAAGATTCTATAACAAATAATTTAGCATCCCCTTATTATAATAAAAAATATTTTTTTGGGTTATACCCTCCGACCTCTAACTGAGGTCCTCTTCAGCAGATATAATGCATGTGGATCTTTACTTATCGACGAGTATTCGTTATATATATTTGTTAATATTAATTTAACCAGCAGGTTGTAGCAGAGACGGTCATGCACACAGTTCTGGGTCTAGTGTTGGCACTCTCCACCTGTGCACTCGTCCAAGGTAAGTCACCACGCACTCTTACTGACTTAAATGTACTTGTTCCAGCAGTAGACGAGCCTCTAATCTAACCTGCACTCTAGAAATGCTGCAACACTTCTCTCATCAGTGCTACATCAACACTTGCTTCGTCAGTGCTACATCAACACCTTCAGTGACGCATCAAAGATACATCACTGTTGACACCTAGGTGACGCTCTACCACTGCACCTAGGTGACGCTCTACCACTGCACCTAGGTGACGCTCTACCACTGCAGGCTATATATCATCCAGCTGGCTCAGTTTATGTCACACTTTTTCCAGGGTTATTTTATTTTTACTCATCAGGGGGCGTTGACCCCCGAAACCCTCTCCAGGTAAAGTCCAGGTAAGCACAATATTGCTGCACATTAACAGCAACTTTCAAGGCAGGTGAAATTGCTGACCTAGAACATGTACAGAGAACCTTCACGGCGCACATAACTGCGATAAAACACTTCAATTACTGGGAACACTTGAAGTTCCTCAACCTGTACTCCCTAGAACTTAGGCGGGAGAGATACATGATTATATACACTTGGAAAATCCTAGAGGGACTAGTACCAAACTTGCACACGAAAATCACTCCCTATGAAAGCAAAAGCCTCGACAGACGATGCAACATCCCCCCAGTGAAAAGCAGGGGTGCCACTAGCACGATAAGAGATGACACATTAAGTGTCAGGGGCCCAAGACTGTTCACCTGCTTTCCAGCATACATAAGGGGGTTGACCAATAGACCCCTGGCTGTCTTCAAGCAGGCAATGGACAGGCACCTAAAGTCAGTACTTGGCCAGCCAGGCCGTGGTTCGTACGTCGGGTTGTGTGCGGCCAACGGCAATAGCCTGGTTGATCAGGCCCTGATCCACCATGAGGCCTGGTCACAGACCGGACCGCGGGGGCGTTGACCCTCTAAACCCTCACCAGGTATACTCCAGGTATACAACCATTACGAATGCAGGTGGTAGTCTAAAGGTGTGTAGCAAATGGTGGTAACTAAGTCAGCAAACAAAATACTCAGGAGGACAGAACAAGGGCAAGACAAACACAACATTGGTTGATGTCTTTATGTATTCATCAATAAATACACTATGTATATTATTAATTATTAGAGACGTCAGAGTGAAATGGAATAATCAAAAAGCAACTCCAACCATGAGGAAGCACAACCTGTGTTTGCACAAGTCTGCCGCCACCCGGCCAGGCGGGTAGGAATAACATCACCTTGGCTAAAGTAGCCGGCTTTCACATTATTGGTGGATAGAACTGGACAATAAGCACAGCAGTGGGGCCCCACAACTGCTACACTTTGAACTGCCAGTTCACTGGTCTAGAGGATATGCCGAATGACCGTGTGACGGATGTCGAATATAACATTATCGGCACACTCCACAACCACCAGACACAGTCACCAAACACAACCACCAGACACAATCACCAAACACAACCACCAGACACAATCACCAAACACAACCACCAGACACAGTCACCAAACACAACCACCAGACACAGTCACCAAACACAACCACCAGACACAGTCACCAAACACAACCACCAGACACAATCACCAAACACAACCACCAGACACAATCACCAAACACAACCACCAGACACATTATTGCGACCCCTGAATGGGTCACAATGTATATAATGTATATTACCTGTTCATATAATTTTATATTGCTGATATTTGCGATATTAGCTAAATCGTAAATATATTGCTTTATATTATTTGACTTAGTTATATTATTAGGTAGGATGTAACATGTACACCTTATTCAGTGCTCATTGCTCGAGAGTATTAAGTAGCTGATGGCCTTGTCTAACTACCGCTCCGCTTGTTTCACTGCCGGCTTCTCTGTAGTTGCTGGGCAGCAGCAGTCCTCGGAGAGTCAAGAGATCAGGGTGGGGTGATCACATCTCACCTGGGTGAGAGACTGTCTTGATTTCGCTCTCTTTCTGGTTGACGATTTCAACAAGACGTCCCTCTCCAGCTCTCCCTTGCTGGCCCTTGTTGGCAGATCATCTCTGTCACTTTCTTGCTGTTAGTTCTGTGTAACTCTGTTCACAGAGCATAGCCTAGACTTAGTGATTTTCGACGTGGTACTGAGGCTGTGTGTCACACTGACACTCTGATCTCAGGTCCTGAGCTGTAGCTTCTGACCTAATTTGTACTGGTATCTGTGCACTGTCACAGTCCGGGATTTTCTAATGCTGAACTTAGATTCATTAGTATGGGAGTTTTGTGACTTTTGTGGAGGATCTGCTGATGGTCCCTACTTAGTGTCGTTATGTTATCTCCTTGTTCCTGAATCTGTGTTGCTGCTGCTTGTTATATTGCTGTTCGGCGTATCAGTCGTTTTACTGTTCAAGCAAGCTGTTCTGATTGCCAGGTTGGTCAGGAAATTAGTTTATGTGAGGACTTTTAGTCAGTCATTGGCTAAGTCTAGTCGAGTCTTGAGACATAGTGAACTACTTAGAGCACTTACACACATACATACTCACTTGTATATACGTATTAGTATTATGTTCTTAAATGCTAACAATGTACCAGACGGTACTTAATGCCATAAAGAGGTGATATGTGCCTTCAGCACAATACTACTGTACACCAGAGACGTGTAGGAACTTGTATCCTATATTATGATAAATTGATTACTTTGAATTACTTTGATATTGTCCACCTAGACAACTTTATCTTTATTAATAAACTTATTAAATTATAATTTCTTTAGTTAGTAGCGTACCAGTTGTAATCCTGAAGCACTATTGAATCTTACTAAATTCTAATGGATAATTGGACCAGGATACTGACTACTTGTTACAAAACCCAGTAACAGGCTGGATGTAAAGTAAAAGGACACAAGTGCAGCTAATGGATAATGGATGGATAATGAGAACCTTCAAAACTAGGGAGGCCAAGCCCATGATGACACTCTTCAGGTCACTTGTTCTATCTAGGCTGGAATATTGCTGCACTCTAACAGCACCTTTCAAGGCAGGTGAAATTGCCGACCTAGAAAATGTACAGAGAACTTTCACGGCGCGCATAACGGAGATAAAACACCTCAATTACTGGGAGCGCTTGAGGTTTCTAAACCTGTATTCCCTGGAACGCAGGAGGGAGAGATACATGATTATATACACCTGGAAAATCCTAGAGGGACTAGTACCGAACTTGCACACGAAAATCACTCACTACGAAAGCAAAAGACTTGGCAGACGATGCACCATCCCCCCAATGAAAAGCAGGGGTGTCACTAGCACGTTAAGAGACCATACAATAAGTGTCAGGGGCCCGAGACTGTTCAACTGCCTCCCAGCACACATAAGGGGGATTACCAACAGACCCCTGGCAGTCTTCAAGCTGGCACTGGACAAGCAGTTAAAGTCAGTTCCTGATCAGCCGGGCTGTAGCTCGTACGTTGGTTTGCGTGCAGCCAGCAGCAACAGCCTGGTTGATCAGGGGCTGATCCACCAGGAGGCCTGGTCACAGACCGGGCCGCAGGGGCGTTGACCCCCGAAACTCTCTCCAGGTAAACTCCAGGTAATGTGACATTTTATTGTGGCAACGTTTCGCTCTCCAGGAGCGAAACGTTGCCACAATAAAATGTCACATTAGTTGCACTTGTGTCCTTTTACTTTACATATTGTCGGTAATTCTACCAACTTCATTACAACAGGCTGGATGCTAGAAGGGAAGTCCTTTCTAGTATTCACTGGAGATCTCTATCATTATTAGATATCGTGTTTTTTTGTGACACACAATCACCAAACACAACCACCAGACAATCACCAAACACAACCACCAGACACAATCACCAAACACAACCACTAGACAGTCACCAAACACAACCAAGAGACACAATCACCAAACACAACCACCAGACACAATCACCAAACACAACCACCAGACACAATCACCAGACAACATGCAGACAAAACCAGCAGACAATCACTAGACACAATAGTTGTCTGTTACTCGAGCAAACCACAAGGCCACCCTTCTGTTTCTCTAGGACAAGACAAGAATTATATCTTACACAGTTCACGATATAAAAGATAATAACTCAACAATCAGACAAATAACCTGTGGAAACAATTTAAGACTGAGAGTAAAATTTTGAACAATAACTCTGAGAAAAGCGACGACATCCCACCTAACAATGTAAACAATAACACTGCAGTGTTGCCTTTCACGGCTACTCCCTTCATATTTATAAAATGCTCTTGATCCAGGGCATTACATCTCCCCTTTCCATCCTTGTATCAAGCCTTATTAACTCCCATCCCCCCCCTCCTCCAGATGGTGTGTGACCCCTGCGGGTTTAGCGATGAGCGGTGAAAGTAATAATAGTGTTGGAAGGAGATTCTGGCAGCTCATCCCCCTCCCCTTTAAACCCTCAATTTACACATTATTTACGGTCTAACTTTGTAAAATTGATGGTTTTGCCTCGTTGTCTCTTGTTGTAATTAATTCTTTTAGAAAAATATGGAATTGGGGTAATGGAGGAGGAGGATTCTGAGCCATTACCACGTATGTGTGTTTGTGTGTATTTACCTGATTGTACTCACCTAATTGTGGTTGCAGGGGTCGATTCATAGCTCCTGGTCCCGCCTCTTCACTGGTCTGTGTGTGTGAAAACGAGAAAAAGAAAAAGACTATGTAAGAGGGGGAAGAAGATAATTTGAAGAAAACACAAATGAAAGCAACAGAAGAAGCTCTCCTCCGCCTCAGTTAATTTGATCACTGTTGTATAAATGATGAACCTGGATGACCGTGACTCGAACCCCGCCCCCTGCCAACATTCTGGACACACACTCCCCACCTACCCTCCTGCTGATCAACTCTCCCTACCTACCCACCTGCTGACCAACTCTCCCTACCTACCCTCCTGCTCACCAACTCTCCCTACCTACCCACCTGCTGACCAACTCTCCCTACCTACCCTCCTGCTGATCAACTCTCCCTACCTACCCTCCTGCTGACCAACTCTCCCTACCTACCCTCCTGCTGACCAACTCTCCCTACCTACCCTCCTGCTGACCAACTCTCCCTACCTACCCTCCTGCTGATCAACTCTCCCTACCTACCCACCTGCTGACCAACTCTCCCTACCTACCCTCCTGCTGACCAACTCTCCCTACCTACCCTCCTGCTGATCAACTCTCCCTACCTACCCACCTGCTGACCAACTCTCCCTACCTACCCTCCTGCTGACCAACTCTCCCTACCTACCCTCCTGCTGATCAACTCTCCCTACCTACCCACCTGCTGACCAACTCTCCCTACCTACCCTCCTGCGGATCAACTCTCCCTACCTACCCTCCTGCTGACCAACTCTCCCTACCTACCCTCCTGCTGATCAACTCTCCCTACCTACCCACCTGCTGACCAACTCTCCCTACCTACCCACCTGCTGACCAACTCTCCCTACCTACCCTCCTGCTGACCAACTCTCCCTACCTACCCACCTGCTGACCAACTCTCCCTACCTAC
Source organism: Cherax quadricarinatus (assembly GCF_038502225.1). Lineage (NCBI taxonomy): Eukaryota > Metazoa > Arthropoda > Malacostraca > Decapoda > Parastacidae > Cherax > Cherax quadricarinatus. Next base: position 1,863,892 of record NC_091363.1, read on the forward strand.
CCACCTGCTCACCAACTCTCCCTACCTACCCACCTGCTGACCAACTCTCCCTACCTACCCACCTGCTGACCAACTCTCCCTACCTACCCTCCTGCTGATCAACTCTCCCTACCTACCCACCTGCTGACTAACTCTCCCTACCTACCCTCCTGCTGACCAACTCTCCCTACCTACCCTCCTGCTGATCAACTCTCCCTACCTACCCTCCTGCTGATCAACTCTCCCTACCTACCCACCTGCTGACCAACTCTCCCTACCTACCCTCCTGCTGACCAACTCTCCCTACCTACCCTCCTGCTGATCAACTCTCCCTACCTACCCACCTGCTGACCAACTCTCCCTACCTACCCTCCTGCTGACCAACTCTCCCTACCTACCCTCCTGCTGATCAACTCTCCCTACCTACCCACCTGCTGACCAACTCTCCCTACCTACCCTCCTGCTGATCAACTCTCCCTACCTACCCACCTGCTGATCAACTCTACCTACCTACCCACCTGCTGACCAACTCTCCCTACCTACCCTCCTGCTGATCAACTCTCCCTACCTACCCACCTGCTGACCAACTCTCCCTACCTACCCTCCTGCTGACCAACTCTCCCTACCTACCCTCCTGCTGATCAACTCTCCCTACCTACCCACCTGCTGACCAACTCTCCCTACCTACCCTCCTGCTGATCAACTCTCCCTACCTACCCACCTGCTGATCAACTCTCCCTACCTACCCACCTGCTGACCAACTCTCCATACCTACCCTCCTGCTGATCAACTCTCCCTACCTACCCTCCTGCTGATCAACTCTCCCTACCTACCCTCCTGCTCACCAACTCTCCCTACCTACCCTCCTGCTCACCAACTCTCCCTACCTACCCTCCTGCTGACCAACTCTCCCTACCTACCCTCCTGCTGACCAACTCTCCCTACCTACCCTCCTGCTGACCAACTCTCCCTACCTACCCACCTGCTGACCAACTCTCCCTACCTACCCACCTGCTGACCAACTCTCCCTACCTACCCACCTGCTGACCAACTCTCCCTACCTACCCTCCTGCTGACCAACTCTCCCTACCTACCCTCCTGCTGACCAACTCTCCCTACCTACCCTCCTGCTGACCAACTCTCCCTACCTACCCTCCTGCTGACCAACTCTCCCTACCTACCCTCCTGCTGACCAACTCTCCCTACCTACCCTCCTGCTGACCAACTCTCCCTACCTACCCTCCTGCTGACCAACTCTCCCTACCTACCCTCCTGCTCACCAACTCTCCCTACCTACCCTCCTGCTCACCAACTCTCCCTACCTACCCTCCTGCTCACCAACTCTCCCTACCTACCCTCCTGCTGACCAACTCTCCCTACCTCCCCTCCTGCTGACCAACTCTCCCTACCTCCCCTCCTGCTGACCAACTCTCCCTACCTACCCACCTGCTGACCAACTCTCCCTACCTACCCTCCTGCTGACCAACTCTCCCTACCTCCCCTCCTGCTGACCAGCTCTCCCTACCGACCCTCCTGCTGACCAGCTCTCCCTACCTACCCTCCTGCTGACCAACTCTCCCTACCTACCCTCCTGCTCACCAACTCTCACCTACCCTCCTGCTCACCAACTCTCCCTACCTACCCTCCTGCTCAACTCTCCCTACAACTCTCCCTACCTACCCTCCTGCTCACCAACTCTCCCTACCTACCCTCCTGCTCACCAACTCTCTCCCTACCTACCCTCCTGCTCACCAGCTCTCCCTACCTACCCTCCTGCTCACCAGCTCTCCCTACCTACCCTCCTGCTCACCAGCTCTCCCTACCTACCCTCCTGCTCACCAACTCTCCCTACCTACCCTCCTGCTCACCAGCTCTCCCTACCTACTCTGTCCCTCTCCCTACCTACCCTCCTGCTCACCAACTCTCCCTACCTACCCTCCTGCTCACCAACTCTCCCTACCTACCCTCCTGCTCACCAGCTCTCCCTACCTACCCTCCTGCTGACCAACTCTCCCTACCTACCCTCCTGCTGACCAACTCTCCCTACCTACCCTCCTGCTCACCAACTCTCCCTACCTACCCTCCTGCTCACCAACTCTCCCTACCTACCCTCCTGCTCACCAACTCTCCCTACCTACCCTCCTGCTCACCAACTCTCCCTACCTACCCTCCTGCTCACCAACTCTCCCTACCTACCCTCCTGCTCACCAGCTCTCCCCTACCTACCCTCCTGCTCACCAGCTCTCCCTACCTACCCTCCTGCTCACCAACTCTCCCTACCCTCCTGCTCACCAACTCTCCCTACATACCCTCCTGCTCACCAACTCTTCCTACCTACCCTCCTGCTCACCAGCTCTCCCTACCTACCCTCCTGCTCACCAACTCTCCCTACCTACCCTCTTGCTCACCAACTCTCCCTGCCTACCCACCTGCTCACCAACTCTCCCTACCTACTCTCCTGCTCACCAACTCTCCCTACCTACCCTCCTGCTCACCAACTCTCCCTACCTACCCTCCTGCTCACCAACTCTCCCTACCTACCCTCCTGCTCACCAACTCTCCCTACCTACCCTCCTGCTCACCAACTCTCCCTACCTACCCTCCTGCTCACCAACTCTCCCTACCTACCCTCCTGCTCACCAACTCTCCCTACCTACCCTCCTGCTCACCAACTCTCCCTACCTACCCTCCTGCTCACCAACTCTCCCTACCTACCCTCCTGCTCACCAACTCTCCCTACCTACCCTCCTGCTCACCAACTCTCCCTACCTACCCTCCTGCTCACCAACTCTCCCTACCTACCCTCCTGCTCACCAACTCTCCCTACCTACCCTCCTGCTCACCAACTCTCCCTACCTACCCTCCTGCTCACCAGCTCTCCCTACCTACCCTCCTGCTCACCAACTCTCCCTACCTACCCTCCTGCTCACCAACTCTCCCTACCTACCCTCCTGCTCACCAACTCTCCCTACCTACCCTCCTGCTCACCAACTCTCCCTACTTACCCTCCTGCTCACCAACTCTCCCTACCTACCCACCTGCTGACCTACCTGCCACTCTGCTCACAGCTCTCCTACCTGCACCCTCCATGCCAGCTCTCCCTGCCTACCCTCCTGCTCCACCAGCTCCTGCCTGCCCTCACTGCTCATAGCTCTCCTGCCTGCCCTCCTGCTCACCAGCTCTCTCCCTACCTGCCCTCCTGCTCACCAGCTCTCTCCTACCTACCTCCTGCCTCCACCCAGCTCTCCCTACCTGCCTCCTGCTCACCAGCTCTGCCTGCCTCCTGCTCACCAACTCTCTACCTGCCTCCTGCTCTGGCTCTACCTGCCTCCTGCTGCAGCTCTCTACCTGCCCTCCCCTGCTCACTGACTCCTCTGCCTCATAACATAGCTCTCTACCTGCCTCCTGCTCGCAGCTCTCCCTACCTGCCCTCCTCTCCACCACTCTCCTACCTGCCCTCCTGCTCACCAACTCTCCTACCTACCCTCCTGCTCACCAACTCTCCCTACCTGCCTCCTGCTCACCAACTCTCTACTTACCCTCCTGCTCACCCAACTCTCTACCTACCCTCCTGCTCACCAACTCTCCTACCCTACCCTCTGCTCCACCTCAGCTCTCCCTACCTGCCCTCCTGTCACCAACTCTCCTGCCCACCTCTAACACCAACTCTCCCCTACCTACCTCCCTGCTCATAGCTCTCTACCTGCCTCCTGCCCGACCAGCTCTCCTGCCTGCCCTCCTGCTGACCAGCTCTCCTGCCTGCCCCTGTGCTGGTGGCTCTCCTGCCTGCCCTCCTGCTGTCCAGCTCTCACCACTGCCCTCCTGCTGATAGCTCACCCTACCCTGCCCCTCCTGCTGACCAGCTCTCTATACCCACTCTGACTGGGCTCTCCTACCTGCCTCTGCGGCGATGACTCCTACCTGCCACTCCTGCTGATGGCTCCTGCCTACCCTCCTGCTGACCAGCTCTACTACCCTCCTGCTCACGGCTCACACCCACTGCCTCCTGCTCACCAGGCTCTCCCCTGCCCTGCCTCCTGCTCACACCCAGTTCTCCCCTCACCTGCCCTCCTGCTCCTGCCCAGCTCTCCTGCCTGCCCTCCTGCTGTGCTCTCCTGCCTACCCTCCTGCTCACCAACTCTTCCCCCTGCCACTCCTGCTCCTTAGCTCTCCTACCTACCTCCTGCTCATAACTCCTACCTGCCTCATAACCAGCAACTCTCCTACCTGCCTCCAACATACAACTCTCTACCTGCCCACCTGCTGACCAGCTCTCTACCTGCCTCCCCTGCTCACCAGCTCTCCCTACCTGCCCTCCTGTGTGCTCTCTACCTACCCTCCTGCTCACAGCTCTCCCTACCTGCCTCTTGCTCCATAACTCTCACCTACCCTCCTGCTCGCAGCTCTCCTACCTACCTCCTGCTCTGTAGCTCTCCCTGCCTACCACCTGCTGACCAGCTCTTCCTCTGCTTCCCACCTGCTGTAGCTCTCCTGCCTGCCCACCTGCTGACCAACTCTCTACCTACCCACCTGCTGACCAGCTCTCCTACACCTACCCTCCGGCTCGCAGCTCTCCCTGCCTGCCTCCTGTGTGGCTCTCCTGCCTGCCTCCTGCTCACCGGCTCTGCCCTCCTGCTCTTAGCTCCTACCTGCCCTCCTGCTCCGCAACTCTCTACCTGCCCCTCCTGCTCGCAACTCCCTACCTCCTGCTCTGGCTCCTACCCTCCTGTCTTGGCTCTCTCTACTGCTCCTTGTCACCCAGCTCCCTGCCTGCCTCCTGCTCATGGCTCTCCCTGCCTGCCCTCCTGTGCAACTCTCCCTCCATGCCTCCTGTCACCCAGCTCTCCTGCCTGCCCTCCTGCTCACCAGCTCCTCTACCTGCCTCCTGCTCTCAGCTCTCCCTACCTCCTGCTCACCAGCTCTCTACTGCCCTCCTGTCTCAGCTCTCCTACCTGCCTCCTGCTCTTTAGCTCTCTACATACCTCTAACTCCACAACTCCCTACATGCCCTCCTGTCACAAGCTCTCTACCTGCACCTCCTGCTCACCAGCTCTCCTACCTACCCTCACTCACCAGCTCTCTACCTGCCCTCCTGCTCAGCAGCTCCTCTACCTACCTCCTGCTCTTGGCTCTCCTACCTGCCCTCCTGCTCACCCAGCTTTCCTACCTGCCCTCCTATCTAACTCCCTGTACCCTCCTGCTCACCAACTCTTCCTACCTACCTCCTGCTCACCAGCTCTGCCTGCCCCCTCCTGCTCACCAGCTCTCCTACTACCTGCCCTCTTGCTCATAACTCTCCCTGCCTACCCACCTGCTCACAACTCTCCTACCTACTCTCTTTTTCTCCTGCAGCTCCCTCCTACCCTGCCTCCTGCTCTGTAGCTCTCTACCCCTGCCCTCCTGCTCACCCAACTCTCCTACCTGCCTCCTGCTCATAACTCTCTACCTACCTCCTGCTCACAACTCTATACCTCCTGCTCACCAGCTCTCTACCTACCTCCTGCTCCTGGCTCTCTACCTACCCTCCTGCTCACCAACTCTCCCTACCTGCCTCTGTCCTGCTCTCCCTACCCTCCTGCTCACAGCTCTCCTACCTGCCTCCTGCTCACCAGCTCTCTACCTGCCCTCCTGCTCACAGCTCTCTCCCTACTACCTCCTGCTCACAACTCTCACCACCTACCCTCCTGCTCTCAACTCTACCTACCCTCCTGCTCACCAACTCTCCTACCTGCCCTCCCCATACCAACTCTCCCTACCTACCCTCCTGTCACAGCTCTCCTACCTACCCTCCTGCTCCTTGGCTCTCTACCTGCCCTCTCTCTGCCTCTCTACCTACCTCTGCTCTGCTCTCTACCTACCCTCCTGCTGACAACTCTCTACCTGCCCTCCTGCTCACCAACTCTCTACCTACCCTCCTGCTCTGCTCTCTACCTGCCCTCCTGCTCCACCAGCTCCTCCCTGCCTGCCCTCCTGCTCACCAACTCTCCTACCTGCCCTCCTGCTCACAGCTCTCCCTACCTGCCCTCCTGCTCGCAACTCCTACCTGCACCCTCCTGCTCTGCTCACCTACCTGCCCTCCTGCTCCACCAACTCTCCTACTTGCCTCCTGCTCACAACTCTCTACCTGCCCTCCTGTGTAGCTCTCCTCACCTGCCACTCCACTGTTGACCAACTCCTCCCTACCTACTCCTCCTGCTGACCAGCTCCTCATTCCTGCTGCCTGTGACCAGCTCTCCTACCTGCCCTCCTGCTGACCAGCTCTCCCTGCTGCCCTCCTGCTGACCAGCTCCCTACCTGCCCTCCTCTTTGACCAAACTCTCCTACCTGCCACCTGCTGACCAGCTCTACCTGCCCTCTGCTGGTAGCAACTCTCCCTACCCCTGCCCTCCTGCGTGACTCTCCCTACCTCTTATCTGCTGGCCTAGCTCTCCTACCTACCCTCCTGCTCACCAGCTCTCCTACCTGCCCTCCTGCTCATGGCTCTCCCTACCTACCTCCTGCTCACAATTCCTACCTGCCCTCCTGCTCCTGCCAGCTCTCTACCCTACCCTCCTCTTTATTAGCTCTCCTACCTACCCTCCTGCTCACCAGCTCTCCCTGCCTATATATATACCCAGCTCTCTCCTACCTGCCTCCTGCTCAAGCAACTCTCCCCTACCCTCCTGCTCATAAACTCTCCACCATATATGACCAACTCTCCTACCTACCTCACCAATAACAGCTCTCCTACCTGCCTCCTGCTTTGTTAGCTCTCTACCTGCCCTCCATATACGGCTCTCCCTACCTGCCCTCTGCTCTCAGCTCTCTACCTGCCTCCTGCTCACCAACTCTCCCTACCCTCCTGCTCCACCAACTCTCTACCTGCCACCTGTTTAAGCTGCTCTTCCTACCTTCCACCTGCTGACCAGCTCTCCTACCTGCCCGCCTGCTGACCAGCTCTACCTGCCACCTGCTCACCAACTCCTACCTACCCACCTGCTATTGCTCTTCCTACCTTCACCTGCTGACCAACTCCCTACCTATACACCTGCTGACCAACTCTTTTACCACGCTTCCACCTGCTGACCAACTCCTACCTGCCCTGCCTGCTGGCTCGCTCTGCCTACCCACCTGTAATGTCTACCTGCCACTCCCGGCTCACCAACTCTCCTGCACCCTCCTGCTGTGCTCTCCTGCTCACCTCGGCTCCGCAGCTCTCCTACCTACCCTCCTGCTGACAGCTCTCCCTACCTGCCCTCCTGCTCCCTGCTCTCTACCTGCCTGCTCACCAACTCTCTACCTGCCCTCCTGCTCACCAGCTCTCCTACCTGCCCTCCTGTCACCAACTCTCTACCTGCCCTCCTGCTCACCAGCTCCTACCTGCCCTCCTGCTCTGGCTCTCTACCTGCCCTCCTGCTGCAGCTCTCTACTACCCTCCTGCTCACCAACTCTCCTCACCTGCCCTCCTGCTCTGGCTCTCTCCTACCCTACCCTCCTGTCTAACTCTCACATACCTCCTGCTCTAGCTCTACCTGCCTCCTGCTCATAGCTCTCCTACTCTGTCTGCTCCTGACTCTCCTACCCTCCTGCTCATAGCTCTCTACCTGCCCTCCTGCTCACATAGCTCTCCTACCTGCCCTCCTGCTCACCAACTCTCTACCCTCCTGCTCACCCAGCTCTCCCTACTGCCCTCCTGCTCGCAGCTCTCTACCTCACCCTCCTGTCTTAGCTCTCCCTACCCTGCCTCCTGCTCACCAGCTCTCCCTACCTACCCTCCTGCTCCAACAACTCTCTACCTGCCCTCCTGTACCCAGCTCTCCTACCTACCCTCCTGTGCTCACCCAGCTCTCCTACCTGCCCTCCTGCTCACCCAGCTCTCCCTACAGCACCCCTCCTGCTCACCAACTCTTCCTACTACCTCTTGCTCACCAGCTCTCTACCTACCACCTCTTTGTCAGCTCTCCTACCTGCCTCCTGCACCAACTCTCTACCTACCCACCTCCTGCTCTGCAGCTCTCCCTGCCTGCCCTCTGCTCACCCAACTCTTCCTACCTACCCTCTTGCTCACCCAGCTCCTACATACCTCCTGCCACCCCAGCTCTTCCTACCTACCCTCTTGCTCATAGCTCTCCTACCTGCCCTCCTGCTCACCCAGCTCTCCTACCTGCCCTCCTGCTCTTAGCTCTCCCTACCCTGCCCTCTTGCTCACCAACCTCTCTACCTCTGCACCTGCTCACCCAGCCTCTCCCTACCTCTCTCCTGCTCTGCTCTCTACCTGCCCTCCTGTCACCAGCTCTCCTACCTGCCCTCCTATACCCAGCAGCTCCTCTACCTGCCCTCCTGCTGCCCAGCTCTCTACCTACCCTCTGCTGATAGCTCCTCTACCTGCCCTCCTCTGGCTCCTCACCTGCCACTCCTGCTCACCAACTCCTCCCTACCCCTGCCTCCTGCTCCTGCTCTCTACCTGCCCTCCTGCTCTGGCTCTGCCTACCCTCCTGCTCACTAGAGCTCTCTACCTACCTCCTGCTCCTGCTCTCCCTACCTGCCCTCCTGCTCACCAGCTCTCTACCTACCCTCCTGCTGACCAGCTCTCCTACCTCTGCTCTACCGGCTCCTACCCTCTGCTCACCAACTCCTACTGCCTCCCCCATGCTCACAACTCTCCCTACCTGCCTCCTGCTCACCAGCTCTCCCCTGCCTACCCACCATACTGACCAACTCTTCCTACCTTCCCACCTGCTGACCAGCTCTCCCTACCTACCCACCTGCTGACCAACTCTCCCTACCTCACCCACTGCATTAGCTCTACCTACCCTCAGCTCTACCAACTCCTCCCTCTGCCTCCTGCTGATAGCTCTCCCCTACCCTCCTGATAGCTCCCTACCTGCCTCCTGCTCACCAACTCTCTACCTACCCTCCTGCTCACCAGCTCTCCACCCTCTGCTCTGCTCTCCCTACCTACCCTCCTGCTCCTGCCAGCTCTCTCTACTGCCCTCCTGCTCACTAACTCTCCTACTTGCCCTCCTGCTCACCAGCTCTCCCTACCTGCCCTCCTGCTCACCCAACTCTCTACCTACCCTCCTGCTCATGACTCTCCTACCTACCCTCTGTCACCCAACTCTCCTACACATGCCCTCCTGCTCCTGCTCTCTACCTACCCTCCTGCTCACCAGCTCTCTGCCTACCCTCCTGCTCCATACCCAGCTCTCCTCCTGCTCACCAACTCTCTACCTACCTCCTGTCTACCATCTACCTACCTCCACTGTATACGCTCCCTGCCTACCCTCCTGCCACCCAACTCCCTACACTGCCCTCCTGCTGCTCTCTACCTGCACTCCTGCTCACAGCTCTCTACCTGCCCTCCCTGCTCTGCTCTCCTTGCCTCCTGCTCATAACTCTCCCTACCTCCTGCTCACCAACTCTCTACCTGCCTCTGTCGCGACTCTCCCTACCTACCCTCATGCTCACCAGCTCTCTACCTGCCCTCCTGCTCACCAACTCTCCCTACCTGCCCTCCTGCTCAACTCTCCTACATACCCTCCTGCTCACCAACTCTTCCTCACACCTCTGCTCACTGCTCTCCCTGCCTACCCTCCTGCTCACCAAACTCTCTCCTACCTGCCCTCTCGTGCTCACTGCTCTCCTGCCTGCCCACCTGCTCTAACTCTCTACCTACTCTCCACTGCTCTTAGCGCTCTCCTACCTGCCCTCCACTGTAACTCCTACCTGCCTCCTTGCTCACCAACTCTCTACTGCCTCCTGCTCTTAACTCTCTCTACCTCAACCACCAGCTCTCTACCTGCCTCCTTGCTCACCAGCTCTCTCTCTCTACCTGCCTCCTGCTCACCAGCTCCTCTACCTCCTGTTCACCAACTCTCCTACCTGCCTCCTGCTCACTGTGAGCTCTCTACCACTCCTGCTCCTTTGGCTCTCTGCCCTGCCTCCTGCTCACCAGCTCTCTACCTGCCTCCTGCTCCACCAGCTCTCTACCTGCCTCCTGCTCTCTTAGCTCTCCCACCTGCCTCCTGTAGTCAACTCTCCCACCACCTGCCTCACCTGTGCTAGCTCTCCCCTGCCTGCCCTCCTGCTCCTGCTCTCCCTACCTACCTCCTGCCTCACCCAGCTCTCTACTGCCTACCTCCTGCTCCTGCTCTCTACCTGCCTCCATAACACCCAACTCTCCCTACTTGCCTCCTGCTCCATATAGCTCCTACCTACCTCTCTCACCTGTCTACCCTGCCCTCCTGCTCACCCAGCTCTCTACTTGCCCTCCTGCTCACCAGCTCTCTGCCTGCCTCTGCACATTAGCACTCTCCTACCTGCACTCCACCAGCATTAGCTCTCCTGCCTCACCCTCCTGCATTAGCTCTGCCCTGCACCTGCACGTGGCTCCTACCCTGCCTCCTGTGACCAGCTCCTACCTCCTGCTGACCAGCTCTACCTGCCTGTGACCAACCTGCCTGTTTTTACCATGACTAGCTCTCCTCACCTACCCTCCTGTGTCCAGCTCTCCCTGCCTGCCCTCCTGCTGATGGCTCTCTCTCACCTACCCTCCTGCTGTGCTCTCTGCCTGTCACTGTCACCGGCTCACCACTGCCCTCCTGCTCACCCAGGCTCCTCCTGCCTGCCCTCCTCTTAACTGCCAGTTCTCTACCTGCCCTCCTTATGCTGACTCTCTACCTGCCTCCTGCTGGTAGCTCTCCCTGCCCTGCCCCATCCTGCTCACCAGCTCTCCTACCTGCCCTCCTGCTCCCCAACTCTCTACCTATCTATCACCAACTCCTCCCTACCTGCCTCATGCCAACTCTCCCTACTACCTACCATATAACCACCAGCTCTCCTACCTGCCTCCTGCTCAGCAGCTCTCCCTACCATCATGTCTGTGACTCTCCCTGCCTACCCACCTGCAGACCAGCTCTCTCCCCTGCACCCTCCTGCTCATAGCTCTCTACCACTCTCTTTGTGGCTCTCTACCTGCCCTCTTGCTCACCAGCTCTCTACCTACCCTCCTGCTCACCAGCTCTCTACCTCCTGCTCTGCTCTCCTACCTGCCCTCCTGTCTCAACTCTCTACCTACCCTCCTGCTCAACAACTCTCCTACCTGCCTCATATATAACTCCCTACCTGCCACCTGCTGACCAACTCTCCCTACCTACCCTCCTGCTCAACAACTCTCCCTACCTACCCTCCTGCTCACCAGCTCTCCCTACCTACCCTCCTGCTCACCAACTCTCCCTACCTACCCTCCTGCTCACCAGCTCTCCCTACCTACCCTCCTGCTGACCAACTCTCCCTACCTACCCTCCTGCTGACCAACTCTCCCTACCTACCCTCCTGCTCAACAACTCTCCCTACCTACCCTCCTGCTCAACAACTCTCCCTACCTACCCTCCTGCTCACCAACTCTCCCTACCTACCCTCCTGCTCACCAACTCTCCCTACCTACCCTCCTGCTGACCAACTCTCCCTACCTACCCTCCTGCTGACCAACTCTCCCTACCTACCCTCCTGCTCAACAACTCTCCCTACCTACCCTCCTGCTCAACAACTCTCCCTACCTACCCTCCTGCTCACCAACTCTCCCTACCTACCCTCCTGCTCACCAACTCTCCCTACCTACCCTCCTGCTCACCAACTCTCCCTACCTACCCTCCTGCTGACCAACTCTCCCTACCTACCCTCCTGCTGACCAACTCTCCCTACCTACCCTCCTGCTCAACAACTCTCCCTACCTACCCTCCTGCTCAACAACTCTCCCTACCTACCCTCCTGCTCACCAACTCTCCCTACCTACCCTCCTGCTCAACAACTCTCCCTACCTACCCTCCTGCTCAACAACTCTCCCTACCTACCCTCCTGCTCACCAACTCTCCCTACCTACCCTCCTGCTCAACAACTCTCCCTACCTACCCTCCTGCTCAACAACTCTCCCTACCTACCCTCCTGCTCACCAACTCTCCCTACCTACCCTCCTGCTCACCAACTCTCCCTACCTACCCTCCTGCTCACCAACTCTCCCTACCTACCCTCCTGCTCAACAACTCTCCCTACCTACCCTCCTGCTCACCAACTCTCCCTACCTACCCTCCTGCTCACCAACTCTCCCTACCTACCCTCCTGCTCACCAACTCTCCCTACCTACCCTCCTGCTGACCAACTCTCCCTACCTACCCTCCTGCTCACCAACTCTCCCTACCTACCCTCCTGCTCACCAACTCTCCCTACCTACCCTCCTGCTGACCAACTCTCCCTACCTACCCTCCTGCTGACCAACTCTCACTACCTACCCTCCTGCTCACCAACTCTCCCTACCTACCCTCCTGCTCACCAACTCTCCCTACCTACCCTCCTGCTGACCAACTCTCTCTACCTACCCTCCTGCTCACCAACTCTCCCTACCTACCCTCCTGCTGACCAACTCTCCCTACCTACCCTCCTGCTGACCAACTCTCCCTACCTACCCTCCTGCTGACCAACTCTCTCTACCTACCCTCCTGCTCAACAACTCTCCCTACCTACCCTCCTGCTCACCAACTCTCCCTACCTACCCTCCTGCTGACCAACTCTCCCTACCTACCCTCCTGCTCAACAACTCTCCCTACCTACCCTCCTGCTCACCAACTCTCCCTACCTACCCTCCTGCTGACCAACTCTCTCTACCTACCCTCCTGCTCAACAACTCTCCCTACCTACCCTCCTGCTCACCAACTCTCCCTACCTACCCTCCTGCTGACCAACTCTCTCTACCTACCCTCCTGCTCAACAACTCTCCCTACCTACCCTCCTGCTGACCACCAACTCTGCCCTACCTACCCTCCTGCTCACCAACTCTCCCTACCTACCCTCCTGCTGACCAACTCTCCCTACCTACCCTCCTGCTCACCAACTCTCCCTACCTACCCTCCTGCTGACCAACTTTACTGACTTACCAGAATTATTAATGCAAGCTGAGAGTGGTTATATAACTCTTTCAACATTCTTCAAGAACAGGTCTGTGACCATTTGTCCCCCTTTTGGTCAGGTCTGAGGGTGACGGCGGTGGAGGTGCCACGTGTGGTGCTGGTGGGAGAGAGTGCCACACTGAGGTGCCACTTCGCACTGCGTGGGGAGGCACTGTACTCCCTCAAGTGGTGGAAGGGAGGAAGGCAGTTCTATCAGTTTATCCCCAGAAACTCTCCCAAGATGGTGGCTTTCACTAGTCCTGGAGTCAGAGTTAATGTTGAGTATAATATTTATAGTGTTACCTACATCTCTCTATCTCTCTCTCTCCATCCTTCCCTCTCACTCTCCAGGTATTCCCTCCACTCCACTCTTCCCTCTCACTCTCTCCAGGTATTCCCTCCACTCCCTCCCTCTAGGTATACCCTCCACTCCACCCTTCCCTCTCACTCTCTCCAGGTATTCCCTCCACTCCCTCTCTCCAGGTATTCCCTCCACTCCCTCCCTCTAGGTATACCCTCCACTCCACCCTTCCCTCTCACTCTCTCCAGGTATTCCCTCCACTCCCTCCCTCTAGGTATTCCCTCCACTCTTACATAACACAAGAGCAGCACTCTAGTAGACCAGCTTGCCCATGCTGGGCAAGTCTTTGTCTAATCTTATTGTTAAAACTATCCCTAAGGTATTAACTTTAATGTCTCTACAGTTCAGCTTGTTCCATCCATCAACTGGTCAACCACCACCATATATATTCTTCGTAAATCTGTGTTTATCTACCTTCTTGGATACCCTCAATTCATACTTTATGTCACTTCGTTCAACCTGTCTTCATCTTGTGTACTTCAGATATATATTCCGTCATTCTACGTCTTTCAAGAGAGTGAAGGTTCAGGGCTCTTATCTTCTTATGAAAGATTTCGTCTAAAGTAGATTAATTTTGTTATTGTTCTGATATACAGAGTTGTAGTGCAGCTCTCCAGTTACTTATACTTCATATAAATCCAAGTGATCTCTTAACCTTATTACCGACACTTAGGAACTGTTGTCTTGCCATCGGATTTCTTCTTACCATAATTTACAAGTAACTTTCACATTCTCGATGATCAATTTCTACATTATTTGGTTTACAATTCATCTGTAATAAAGAGTGTACAGAGGATGAGTTTGGGAAATACTTGTACAGTGTGTCATTCTGCGCAGGAAGACTTCAGTAGGACAATGAGAATATCGTCAAGTGTTCCAGTAAAGGTTGATCAGTTATGACAGCTTCCAAGGCGTCCTTCCAGCAGAGTTGTAGTTACTGTCACTTGGGTATTACCATCTCTCAGCACCGCCTCTACCATACACACCAGAAATTTTTTGACGATATTTCCATCATCAAGAATAAAAAGAAGTGACAGTAGCCTGGCCGGAACAACTCAGCAATAACCCACACACAACGTTCCAGTCTATCCTGGACCACTGTCTATTAACAGGTGTGACTTGACAGTTAAGGACGGACTGAAACGTGGCTAAAAGGACCGTCTATATCACAGACGGGGAGGGACAACAATTATATATACGTCACAGAAGGACAAGATGGACGTGGAGGGGCTGGTGAGAAATACAAAATATACTAAATACGAACACACATCAGCGATATACAGAGGCAGTAGTAGAAAAAACGATGTAATCATTCCACCAACCTTGGAGGGATATATTCCGAGGGACTGATCTCAAAAACTGTTTCTCCAAGCTCTGTATTTGACTGAAGAAGCCTACTCTGTTACATTCTTCACACATCAGTATGACAACAAGGAAGAGCAAGGTGGATCCAGCCACACAGTGAGTACAGCTGGGCCAGGAACCAGGACTCGACCCCCGGCAGTCACACACAGCTGATCACACTACACACCCACCCACCCACACTACACACACACACACTACACACACACACACACACACACATACACACACTACACACACACACACATACACTACACACACACTACACACACACACTACACACACACACACTACACACACACGACACACCCACCCACCCACACTACACACACACACACACACACTACACACACACACACACACACACACTACACACACTACACACACACTACACACACAAACACACACTACACACACACACTACACACACACACACTACACACACACTCACACACACTACACACACACACACACACACACACAAACACACACACTACACACACTACACACACACACACAAACACACACACACTACACACACACACACACACACACACACACTCACACACTACACACACGCACACTACACACACACACACACACACTACACACACACACTACACACACACACTACACACACATACTACACACACATACTACACACACATACTACACACGCACACACACACACACACACACACACACACCTGACGACACTGGAGGACAGGAGGGTCAGGGGAGACATGATAACGACATATAAAATACTGCGTGGAATAGACAAGGTGGACAAAGACAGGATGTTCCAGGGAGGGGACTCAGAAACAAGAGGCCACAATTGGAAGTTGAAGACACAAATGAGTCAGAGAGATATTAGGAAGTATTTCTTCAGCCATAGAGTTGTCAGGCAGTGGAATAGCCTAGAAAATGACGTAGTGGAGGCAGGAACCATACACAGTTTTAAGACGAGGTTTGATAAAGCTCATGGAGCGGGGAGAGAGAGGACCCAGTAGCAACCGGTGAAGAGGCGGGGCCAGGAGCTATGACTCGACCCCTGCAACCACAAATAGGTGAGTACAAATAGGTGAGTACACACACACACACACACACACTACACACTACACACACACACACACACACTACACACACACACACTACACACACACACACACTACACACACACTACACACACACACACACACACACTACACACACACACACTACACACACACACACTACACACACTACACACACTACACACACTACACACACTACACACACACACACACACTACACACACACTACACACACACTACACACACACACACACACACACACACACTACACACACACTACACACACACACACACACACACACACACTACACACACACTACACACACACTACACACACACTACACACACACACACTATACACACACACACACACACACACACACACACACACACACACACACACACACACTCTGGAGGACCAAGCAGGGATAACAGGGAAGGCACTACAATGGATCAGGGAATACTTGTCAGGAAGACAGCAGCGAGTAATGGTACGTGGCGAGGTGTCAGAGTGGGCACCTGTGACCAGCGGGGTCCCGCAGGGGTCAGTCCTAGGACCAGTGCTGTTTCTGGTATTTGTGAACGACATGACGGAAGGAATAGACTCTGAGGTGTCCCTGTTTGCAGATGACGTGAAGTTGATGAGAAGAATTCACTCGAACGAAGACCAGGCAGAACTACAAAGGGATCTGGACAGGCTGCAGACCTGGTCCAGCAATTGGCTCCTGGAGTTCAATCCCACCAAGTGCAAAGTCATGAAGATTGGGGAAGGGCAAAGAAGGCCGCAGACGGAGTACAGTCTAGGGGGTCAGAGACTACAAACCTCACTTAAGGAAAAAGATCTTGGGGTGAGTATAACACCAGGCACATCTCCTGAAGCGCACATCAACCAAATAACTGCTGCAGCATATGGGCGCCTAGCAAACCTCAGAACAGCATTCCGACATCTTAATAAGGAATCATTCAGGACCCTGTACACCGTGTATGTTAGGCCCATATTGGAGTATGCGGCACCAGTTTGGAACCCACACCTAGCCAAGCACGTGAAGAAACTAGAGAAAGTGCAAAGGTTTGCAACAAGACTAGTCCCAGAGCTAAGAGGTATGTCCTACGAGGCGAGGTTAAGGGAAATCAACCTGACGACACTGGAGGACAGGAGAGATAGGGGGGACATGATAACGACATACAAAATACTGAGAGGAATTGACAAGGTGGACAAAGACAGGATGTTCCAGAGATTGGACACAGTAACAAGGGGACACAGTTGGAAGCTGAAGACACAGATGAATCACAGGGATGTTAGGAAGTATTTCTTCAGCCACAGAGTAGTCAGTAAGTGGAATAGTTTGGGAAGCGATGTAGTGGAGGCAGGATCCATACATAGCTTTAAGCAGAGGTATGATAAAGCTCACGGCTCAGGGAGAGTGACATAGTAGCGATCAGTGAAGAGGCGGGGCCAGGAGCTCGGACTCGACCCCCGCAACCTCAACTAGGTGAGTACACTACACACACACACACACACACACACACACACACACACACACACACACACACACTATACACACACTATACACACACACACACACACACTATACACACACACACACACACACACACACACACACACACACACACACACTATACACACACACACACACACACTATACACACACACACACACACTATACACACACACACACACACACACACTATACACACACACACACACACTATACACACACACACACTATACACACACACACACTATACACACACACACACACTATACACACACACACACACACTATACACACACACACACACACACTATACACACACACACACTATACTTACACACACACACACACACACTACACACACACACACCACACACACACACACACACACACACACACACACACACACACACACACACACACAACACACACAATACACAAACACCACATACCACACACTACACACAACACACCACACACACACAACACACACCACACACATCACACACACACACTACACACACACACACACACACTCTACACACACACACACACACACACACACACTACACACACACACACTACACACTACACACACACTACACACTACACACACTACACACACACACAGGTGATAATCACCCACTATAATAATTAAACAACCGCTGTTAAACATTTAATCCCAAAGTCAATTTATATTTCGTTATAAAGTTGCAACTTAAACTGGAATTAAAAGAGAGAATGTTTTTTTTTTGCACGGAAATTGTGTAATTAACAAAATATGTCTACCTGCCTGTCTACCTGTCTATCTACCTGCCTGTCTACCTGTCTATCTACCTGCCTGTCTACCTGCCTGTCTATCTACCTGCCTGTCTATCTACCTGTCTATCGACCTGTTTCATTACACATTTCGCTAAACAAGCTTTGTTGAGTCAACGTTTCGCTCTGTGTAGAGCTTAATCTAGTCATAGTAAAGCTCTACACAGAGTGAAACATAACTTGATAAAGCTCTATAAATGTGAAGCTTAAGGGAAACAATCATCTTAATCCTCTGGCAGACATCTTAGAGCGAGAGAGAGAGAGAGAGAGAGAGAGAGAGAGAGAGAGAGAGAGAGAGAGAGAGAGAGAGAGAGAGAGAGAGAGAGAGAGAGAGAGAGAGAGTTACGAGGCGTTTTAAAAGAATTTGCGATCTTTTTAAAAATGTTGGAAGGAGATTAGAGGAAGAAATGTCGCCGAGTTTTGTGTTGCAACATTTGCAACATTTCTGGCTTGAGTCTTAGTGTTGCAACTTTTATCATCAGAGTTTTGACTTTCCTGTTTGTCTTTGTGTGTGTGTGTTGTGTGTTGTGTGTTGTGTGTTGTGTGTGTGTGTGTGTGTGTGTGTGTGTGTGTGTGTGTGTGTGTGTGTGTGTGTGTTTGTGTGTGTGTTGTGTGTGCTTACCTACCTACTTACCTACTTGTGGCTGCAGGGGTCGAGTCACAGTTCCTGGCCCCACCTCTTCAATGATCATTACTAGGTCACGAGACATTAAACTCTTTAGTAAGAGGCGTCATATCTGGTGTAGCTGTCATGAGACCTGTGAGGCTGTGGGAAGACAGCAAGGTCACAGCTGGTCACCTCTGATACATCTCAGCTGGACACCTGATACACACAAGTTACAGTTGGTTACCTCTGATACACACAGGTCACAGCTGGTCACCTCTGAAACAAATGCCACAGCTGGTTACCTCTGATACACACAGGTCACAGCTGGTCA
Source organism: Cherax quadricarinatus (assembly GCF_038502225.1). Lineage (NCBI taxonomy): Eukaryota > Metazoa > Arthropoda > Malacostraca > Decapoda > Parastacidae > Cherax > Cherax quadricarinatus. The sequence continues at coordinate 1,882,861 of NC_091363.1, forward strand.
CCTCTGAAACACATGCCACAGCTGGTTACCTCTGATACACATAGGTTGCAAACCTGCTCTCTGATTTTTAAAAGATACAATATACCTATAAACAAGCCTTAATCGGCACAACGTTTCGCCCTGTGTACAACTTTGACCTACCCTGACCTAGGCCTGGTCACAGACCGGGCCACGGGGGCGTTCACCCTCGAAATCCTCTTCAGGTATGCCCTGGTAAACGCCTGTATAGTTTTGAAACGTATCTAAAACGCGTTATTTTAAAGTTAGAGAAAGTAAATGCGAGTGTGTAGATAGTGGATCAGCCTGGATACACTTCTCTCACTGCTGCTACACTCGCCCACCTTAATAGTGGATCAGCCTGGATACACTTCTCTCACTGCTGCTACACTCGCCCATCTTAATAGTGGATCAGCCTGGATACACTTCTCTCACTGCTGCTACACTCGCCCACCTTAATAGTGGATCAGCCTGGATACACTTCTCTCACTGCTGCTACACTCGCCCACCTTAATAGTGGATCAGCCTGGATACACTTCTCTCACTGCTGCTACACTCGCCCACCTTAATAGTGGATCAGCCTGGATACACTTCTCTCACTGCTGCTACACTCGCCCACCTTAATAGTGGATCAGCCTGGATACACTTCTCTCACTGCTGCTACACTCGCCCACCTTAATAGTGGATCAGCCTGGATACACTTCCCTCACTGCTGCTACACTCGCCCACCTTAATAGTGGATCAGCCTGGATACACTTCTCTCACTGCTGCTACACTCGCCCACCTTAATAGTGGATCAGCCTGGATACACTTCCCTCACTGCTGCTACACTCGCCCACCTTAATAGTGGATCAGCCTGGATACACTTCCCTCACTGCTGCTACACTCGCCCACCTTAATAGTGGATCAGCCTGGATACACTTCCCTCACTGCTGCTACACTCGCCCACCTTAATAGTGGATCAGCCTGGATACACTTCCCTCACTGCTGCTACACTCGCCCACCTTAATAGTGGATCAGCCTGGATACACTTCCCTCACTGCTGCTACACTCGCCCACCTTAATAGTGGATCAGTCTGGATGCACTTCTCTCACTGCTGCTACACTCGCCCACCTTAATAGTGGTCCGGTGGCCTGGTGGCTAAAGCTCCCGCTTCACACACGGAGGGCCCGGGTTCGATTCCCGGAGGGTGGAAACATTTGACACGTTTCCTTACACCTGTTGTCCTGTTCACCTAGCAACAAATAGGTACCTGGGTGTTAGTGGACTGGTGTGGGTCGCATCCTGGGGGACAAGATTAAGGACCACAATGGAAATAAGTTAGACAGTCCTCGATGACGCACTGACTTTCTTGGGTTATCCTGGGTGGCTAACCCTCCGGGGTTAAAAATCCGAACGAAATCTTATCTTATCTTATCTTAGCCTGGATACACTTCTCTCACTGCTGCTACACTCGCCCACCTTAATGATCCTTCTCTCTTCAATTTCGTGTGATCTGAAAACTTTCTAACTTTAAATGTTAGTTCACTTTCACGATCATTTATGTAAATTGTGAAACAGACAGTCAGAGAGAGAGAGAGAGAGAGAGAGAGAGAGAGAGAGAGAGAGAGAGAGAGAGAGAGAGAGGCAACATACCAGAGCACATCAACAGTTTACTGCATCACGCACCAACGCCAACTTAGCCAAAGCAACTTTACAAAGTTAGAGATTATATTTTGCCACAAGTTGGTAAGTGTTAATATAAGAGCGTTCACAAGTTTGATAACTATCTTGTTGTCTATATAAACTAACTAGACTGGTAGTTATAGTTTTATAGTGTGTTGTGGTGTTGTGGTGTTATGGTGTTGTAGTGTTATGGTGTTGTGGTGTTATGGTGTGTTGTGTTGTGGTGTTATGGTGTGTTGTGTTGTGGTATTATGGTGTGTTGTGGTGGTGTTATGGCGTGTTGTGGTGGTGTGTTGTGGTGTTATGGTGTGTTGTGGTGTTGTGGTGTTGTGGTGGTGTTATGGTGTGTTGTGGTGTTATGGTGTGTTGTGGTGTTATGGTGTGTTGTGGTGGTGTTGTGGTGGTGTTATGGTATCAGCCACCTGCCTCTACACCGACTTAAAACGTCCCTCTGGCCTGTCTTCGCAGACTTGGTCCTACTTTGATATACCTTTGATATGCGAGTTCCTAAAGTTTTTTGCTCCAGGAGCTCGACCATGGGCCACACTCGTCTGATGCTAGCGTAGTCAACCAGGCTGTTGTTGTTGGTGGCCGACTGCCACACATATCCATCACAGCCTGGTTGATCTGGCACCTGGTGAAGATATTTGTCCAGTTTTTTCTTGAAGACTTCTATAATTAAGTGTTCCAGCAGTTTCTGATATCTAGTAAAATAATGAATAATTTGGGGCCATGGATGTTGATACAGTGTTTCCTTATCGTGCTCACTGCACCCCTGCTTTTTACACTACAAATTTGTAATTAACTTATCCTCAACTTTGTTAAGTGCCTCGCGTACGAGAGCAAGTGACGCAGTCTCTCCCCCTATCCTCTCTCTCTCCTCCATCTTGTTAAAATTTTCTCATAACGTTTGTTTTTACTGTATCCCATCTCCAAAGATCATCCCCCCTACAACACTATTTACATAACACCAAAAGCAAACATTTATACCTTACTCTATGACCATCAGTGTCTAATATTAATATAACCTTTGTGTGTGCGTGTGTGTGTGTGTGTGTGTGTGTGTGTGTGTGTGTGTGTGTGTGTGTGTGTGTGTGTGTGTGTGTGTGTGTGTGTGTGTGTGTGTTTTGTGTGTTGCAGATTGCAGGTTCTGGTCTTCACCAGGTGCAGCTGGTGCAGTTACAGAGGTCGTCGAGTGGGTTGTACAGGTGTGAGGTGGTAGGTGAGGCACCTACCTTCACCACCCACGCTAGAGCTGCCAACCTCACAGTCATAGGTCAGTCACAACACAATCTTCTCTAATAACTTAAATTGTTTAAGCAGTGTCCAGCTGTCCGCTAAAATTATGCTATAGTGTTACAACCTTGAACTGACTTGTGTATCGTGTTTGTCACTCCTGCTCTGACACCGTAATAACAAACACACAGCCAAGGTACGACACTTAGGGAAGTGAATTATAATTGCTATATATATGGCAGAAATGTTGCAATCAGTTTTCCACCACAGAACTAGTCACCCCCAGCAACGCTACCCTCAATCACCCCCAGCAACGCTACCCTCAATCACCCCCAGGAGTTTGGGATTGTTTTTCAAAATATTCATCACTTAATATCCTTGGAAATTTGCCCTTCTCAAGACCTCGTGTCCCTGGTGGTGTGTTCCTGCCCTGCACCACTTGTCACCACCTGCTGGTAAAGACCTCGTCCCCCTGGTGGTGTGTTCCTGCCGTGCACCACCTGTCACCACCTGCTGGTCAAGACCTCGTCCCCCTGGTGATGTGTTCTTGCCGTGCACCACCTGCTGGTCAAGACCTCGTCCCCCTGGTGGTGTGTTCCTGCCCTGCACCACCTGTCACCACCTGCTGTTCAAGACCTCGTCCCCCTGGTGGTGTGTTCCTGCCCTACACCACCTGTCACCACGTGCTGGTCAAGACCTCACTACTCACTCAGATCCTCAAGTGATCGTAATCCAAGGGATTGAAGCTACCCTAATCCTGGCTCACATCAAATGTGATTATCTGCCTGTATATAAACACTGAGAAGTGTATATGGTTCACTGTGTATAAACACTGAGAATTTGTTTTAAATCACTCATTTTAGGTATTAAAGTATTGCTGACTGGTGGTGTGCAGGTGACAAGCAGCCTTAGTGACCCTCGTGTAATAGACAGACATTAAACCCCATTAACCAACCAACTAGTCTTAATAACCCTCGTGTAGTAGATAGACATTAAACCCCATTAACCAACCCACCAGCTTTAATGACCCTCGTGTAATTGACATTAAACGGCATTAACCCAGAAGTGATGTGTTGCAGACACACCAGACGGACCACCGGTGGTCAGAGGACTGCATCACGCCGGGTACCGTGACGGCGAAATTATTCATCTCAACTGTACCTCGTACCACTCCTGGCCCCCGCCCATCCTCTCCTGGGTGTTGCTCCTCCCCGACGCCCAAACTAGCCATACCCACACCGGCCTCGGCTTCTCCAACCATGCTGCCAACAACGCCATCACCATCGGTGACTTTAATGGTGTGAAAAGTACTGATCACCACCACGCCCACACTAGCCATGATCATCACCACGCCCACACTAGCCACGATCACCCCCACGCCCACACCAGCTATACACATCACACCTACAGTCACGCCAGCAATGCCATTAGACACGCCCATCAATACTCCAAACAAGCCCAGTACTACGATACCAGCCCTGGCCACAAGCCTGGCCATAACCCTGGCCACAAGCATGGCCACAAGTATGGCCATAACCCTGGCTACAAGCCTGGCCACAAGCCTGGCCACAACCCTGGCCACAATCTCCTCCACTATACGGTAAGTGAAGGTGTGCTATATGTCTGCTGCGCCGCTTATAATTACTCTACCTAAGACATTTAACTAAATTAAAAAATAATTTAAAACGAAAATTTAATTGCAATTTTTCTAATAAAAATAAAAGTCAAAATCTAAGTTAATGCAAATAATTTACTCTAAATCAACTTCAAAAATATTAGAATAAGTTTATATATATATATATATATATATATATATATATATATATATATATATATATATATATATATATATATATATATATATATATATATATATATATATATATATATATATATATAGAGTGAGGGTAACAACCTCCTGCCAAGACAGAATGACCTGAGTGACCTCTCTCACTCAGTCATTTAGGAGGTCAGCCAGCTTCTACCTGGGTTACAAAGTGTTCAGTGTTCATGACAGAAGGCACTTCAGTTGCATGACGCTTCATGTCACTCCAGGCTGGTAAGTGGTTCTTCGTTCAAGGAATTACTGCTGTCTTCACCTTCCCCACACCAAACCTGATTATCTCCTGTGTCCAGGCACCTCTCTCAACCACACTCCACCTCAGCATCTCACCCTCACCACCACACACTCCACCTCAGCATCTCACCCTCACCACCACACACTCCACCTCAGCATCTCACCCTCACCACCACACACTCCACCTCAGCATCTCACCCTCACCACCACACACTCCACCTCAGCATCTCACCCTCACCACCACACACTCCACCTCAGCATCTCACCCTCACCTCACAGGTAGACGAGGCCCTAGTCATCAGGTATCCCCTGAGAAGCACCTGGGCAGGTGGACAGGACTCACCTACGTCTCCAGGTGAGGTACCTACCTTCTCGGCCACGCTGGGTCTCCTACTGCCTGCCTCCCGTCACCTAGCACCTTATGGCTCCTTCAAACTCAGGTCAGCTCACTTCCTTACTGACAACTCACCAACAGTCTAACTGATCAAAGACATGACCATTATAAGCGGACATACCGTCCAGCCTCCACCGCTCTGGCGCATGACAATGACTATAATAAATCTTTCTCTTCAACATGTGTGAATGACGTGTCATCAACGTGAGAATACTCATCCACGTTCTCAAATTTGGAGTAATCCATAATCCATCTCACACTGCAGATGCTTCGTGGTACAGAGGAAGATTTGGCTCAAAAGATGGGCCAATTCTCTCTCTCGTTCTCTCAAATGTATTCATGAAATATCTGGGCTGGTGTGCATTCAGTGCGAGTTTACAAGCAACACTTGTTTTCCCTCCTTCTTCTGATGTTATATTTTTTAACCAGATCAATACATTAGGTATCACTGGAAGTGTTTGTCTTAGAGGACGGAGTATCAAGCCTTCATGACTCATTGTGTTGGATAACGCCGGTAACAATACAATAATTACACTACTAGCAATATCAATATTACACCAGTAATAGCACCACTAGCAATATCAATACACCACTAACAACTTCACTAAAGTCACCACTAACCACCCTACAAGGGGCACCACAAACAACGCCACATTTATATAACGTCTCTAACAATACAATCATTAACCATTTCATTAGCCACACCACTAACCACCACGTTAATGACCCACGCTAACCACTATTCTAGATGCCGTGCTGAGGTGGAGGAGTACGCCTGGGTGACGGAGGTAGAGATAGAGGTAGCAAGAACTACTCTGGATGAACCTCACCACCTGCCAGCACTGCTCAACACTCACCACGCCCACTCAGGTAGGTCTACCCACCTGGTATAACCCACTACATCCACTCAGGTAGGTCTACCCACCTGGTGTGACCCACTACATCCACTCAGGTAGGTCTACCCACCTGGTGTGACCCACTACACCCACTCAGGTAGGTCTACCCACCTGGTATAACCCACTACATCCACTCAGGTAGGTCTACCCACCTGGTGTGACCCACTACACCCACTCAGGTAGATCTACCCACCTGGTGTAACCCACTACACCCACTCAGGTAGGTTTACCCACCTGGTGTGACCCACTACACCCACTCAGGTAGGTCTACCCACCTGGTGTAACCCACTACACCCACTCAGGTAGGTCTACCCACCTGGTGTGACCCACTACACCCACTCAGGTAGGCCTACCCACCTGGTGTAACCCACTACACCCACTCAGGTAGGTCTACCCACCTGGTGTGACCCACCACACCCAACCAGGTAGATCTATCCACCTGGTGTAACTCACCACACCCACCCAGGTAGGTCTACCCACCTGGTGTAACCCACCACACCCACTCAGGTAGGTCTACCCACCTGGTGTGAGCCACTACACCCACTCAGGTAGGTCTACCCACCTGGTATAACCCACCACACCCACCTAGGTAGGTCTACCCACCTGGTATAACCCACCACACCCACCCAGGTAGGTCTACCCACCTGGTGTAACCCACCACACCCACTCAGGTAGGTCTACCCACCTGGTGTGAGCCACTACACCCACTCAGGTAGGTCTACCCACCTTGTGTAACCCACCACACCCACCCAGGTAGGTCTACCCACCTGATGTAACCCACCACACCCACTCAGGTAGGTCTACCTACCTGGTGTGAGCCACTACACCCACTCAGGTAGGTCTACCCACAAGATATAACGCAGCATGCTCACTCAGGTAGGTCTACCCACCAGATATAACGCAGCATGCTCACTCAGGTAGGATGGGGGCAGCCGTTCACTATGACGTTCATCTTGTCACAGCCTCCGCAAGGATGATGTAAACACAGAATAAGGCATGTCCAGACATACAGGAACAATCGTAACCCAGGGACACGTATGAGGGGAACACATCAACACTTGCAGATGTAACACCCTGAACAACGCAGGTGTACAACACCGGAACACTGGACAAGCACCTAAAGTCAGTTCCTGATCAGCCGGGCTGTGGCTCGTACGTTGGTTTGCGTGCAGCCAGCAGCAACAGCCTGGTTGATCAGGCGCTGATCCACCAGGAGGCCTGGTCACAGACCGGGCCGCGAGGGCGTTGACCCCCGAAACTCTCTCCAGGTAAACTCCAGGTAAACACCACCGGCATTTAACTTAACATATTGTAAGTAGCTAGGCTAATTCTACACACAATATTGTGTGTGAGATAGTAACACTTGTGTGCTCTCAAGGTCGTTACATTTGTGTGCTCTCAAGGTCGTTACATGTGTGTGCCCTCAAGGTCGTAATATCTGTGTGCTCTCAACAACACTGTAAAAAGTTAATTTATGAGACCTAAATATAAATTTATAATAGATTACAAATGCAGTAATGTGTGAGAATGTTTTTTCGTGTGGGTTTTGACTTATGTTAAATATTTGTGTTGAATGTTTTCAGGTGGTGACGAGAGGAGGAACTGTGCCTTGGTGATGGTGATGATGACTCTGTGTCTGGCTGAGTGACACTGTCAACACGTGACACCATCAACACGTCATACTATCAACAGGTGACACCAAGTGTTACACAGGTCAACAAGTGACACAGTGATCAGGTGACACAGCGCCTCATGATGACATGACAAAGACCCTACAACAAATTTTCAATGTGACAATATTTCTCCTAGTACTGTGACTTCAGCACTACAGAGCGGTCAACCTCGTCCCAACAAGAGCTGTCCTCAAGGCTCTTAATTCAAGGCACTGGACTTACCTTCACCTTCCTTGAATCAACTCTAAAGGGTCACTCATACCCCAAGCGCTGTACAACATACACGTGTGTCAAGGAAATAAACCCGAGTTTCTGACCTTGTGTTACCCTGGGTGAATATCATGGTAGAATTTACTGAATATATGAGACAATGCTCGTTATGGTATTCTATTGTCAAAATGCCATAACCCGCAGTGTTATCCCAGGTTATCCTTGTGTTAACTCTATGTAATGTACCAGTGTTGTTTACCTGGAGGATATGTAAGTCCTCTTAGTCAGTGTACAGAATTATATTACACTGTAAAATACTGATTCTTTGTGAATTCACTTTAGTTTATAGTAAAGTAGTAGAGTTAGAGGTTATAGAAGTGGTAGAGTTAGAGGTTATAGAAGTGGTAGAGTTAGAGGTTATAGGTGTATAATCAAATATTCAATGATAGTAGTATTTATAATTATCGTGAGATGTAAGATATACTTGGGTAGTAATTATATTGTGCTCAACATAAATTACTTTTATAGCACCTCTACTAACTGAACCTGTCGTCTGAGTTGTTATACTTTGTCTTACTGATTGTCTTGTCATATAAGAGAAAATTTTAGAAAGGACTTAATCTTAAATGAGTTCTTGATAATTGACCAATTTTACCTATTCGGCAATGCAGATCGTCCTAAACAGAAGCTTACCTCTGGTAGCTAAAGCTCTCGGTTCACACGGCGAGGGTCTGGGTTCGATTCCCAGCCAAGGTAGAAACATTGCGCGTGTTTCTTTACACAGGTTGTCTATGTTCACCCATCAGTAAATAGGTACCTGGGTGTTAGTGGACTGGTGTGGGTCGCATCCTGGGACAAAACTGACCTAATTTGCGGGAAATGCTCAGTATAACAAGGGACTTTCTATATAGTAGTATGTCATTGATGTCAGCTATGGTCTGTATACCTTGTACATGTACTTGTAGCAAATCAAAATATTATTATTATTTGCTTACTTTCTATCAAATTTAAAGACTGAAAATATAGTTTAGTTTACCTTTCATTATTTTCATTTTCTATGATTGCTATTTGGTGATTCAAAGAAAATGTTAAAAATATACGGGAAACAAACGTTTTTTTGTTATAATTTATTTTTCCTTCTGTAAGACGACTTAACTCGGATTACTATTTATATTTCAAAATTAAAAGGCTACAAAGGCCACAAAAATTGATATTCCTCCAAGACATACTAACATTTAAAAGTTTGATAAATAAGTATAACGAGAAATTTTCGCCTATAGTCTAGGATTATTGGACATTATCCTCTTCATAAAATGTATCAGTGTTAAAGGTTTGAAGCCAATCAGAAAAAACCTTCTCCACTTACTGGACAGAAATAGATTATAATTTGTTGAATAAAACTTAGACTGGGACTTACGCAGGCCAGTAAGACAGTGAACCTTATGAGTAATATACCAGGGGTTCAAGTGTCAAGCCCATCACAAGTGTTATTATCTCCTGTATTCTACTGAAAAAGTCAGTTGAGCAGGTAGAACCTTTGAGCAATAACAGTAGTCAAGTGTTGGAAGCGTGTAGTGGCCGACTGTAGTGGGTGGCATCCTGGGGAAGAGCAAATAATTGACACACACACGTGTGTGTGTGTGTGTGTGTGTGTGTGTGTGTGTGTGTGTGTGTGTGTGTGTACTCACCTATTTGTACTCACCTATTTGAGGTTGCAGGGGTGTGTGTGAGAAATGTTCCCTGAGGTTCTTGTGTCATGTAGCTACATAGTTAACTTTAACAGTGGTATAAACTGTGTTGTGAGTCACAGTAACACCGTCTCTGGGCAGTGTATGTGAAGGCTTACTCAGCCCTGTAACAACTTCAAACAGTATTACCAAGGCTGGCTCCACAGAATTTGAATAACACAAGCCTATCTGATGTTATCCTGACTCCAAATGACTTCGAACAGGCGATAAATGACATGCCCATGCACTCTGCCCCAGGGCCAGACTCATGGAACTCTGTGTTCATCAAGAACTGCAAGAAGCCCCTATCACGAGCCTTTTCCATCCTATGGAGAGGGAGCATGGACACGGGGGTCGTCCCTCAGTTACTAAAAACAACAGACATAGCCCCACTCCACAAAGGGGGCAGTAAAGCAACAGCAAAGAACTACAGACCAATAACACTAACATCCCATATCATAAAAATCTTTGAAAGAGTCCTAAGAAGCAAGATCACCACCCATCTAGAAACCCATCAGTTACACAACCCAGGGCAACATGGGTTTAGAACAGGTCGCTCCTGTCTGTCTCAACTATTGGATCACTACGACAAGGTCCTAGATACACGAGAAGACAAAAAGAATGCAGATGTAATATATACAGACTTTGCAAAAGCCTTCGACAAGTGTGACCATGGCGTAATAGCGCACAAAATGCGTGCTAAAGGAATAACAGGAAAAGTCGGTCGATGAATCTATAATTTCCTCACTAACAGAACACAGAGAGTAGTAGTCAACAGAGTAAAGTCCGAGGCAGGCACGGTGAAAAGCTCTGTTCCACAAGGCACAGTACTCGCTCCCATCTTGTTCCTCATCCTCATATCTGACATAGACAAGGATGTCAGCCACAGCACCGTGTCTTCCTTTGCAGATGACACCCGAATCTGCATGACAGTGTCTTCCATTGCAGACACTGCAAGGCTCCAGGCGGACATCAACCAAATCTTTCAGTGGGCTGCAGAAAACAATATGAAGTTCAACGATGAAAAATTTCAATTACTCAGATATGGTAAACACGAGGAAATTAAATCTTCATCAGAGTACAAAACAAATTCTGGCCACAAAATAGAGCGAAACATCAACGTCAAAGACCTGGGAGTGATTATGTCGGAGGATCTCACCTTCAAGGACCATAACATTGTATCAATCGCATCTGCTAGAAAAATAACAGGATGGATAATGAGAACCTTCAAAACGAGGGATGCCAAGCCCATGATGACACTCTTCAGGTCACTTGTTCTATCTAGGCTGGAATATTGCTGCACACTAACAGCACCTTTCAAGGCAGGTGAAATTGCTGACCTAGAAAATGTACAGAGAACCTTCACGGCGCGCATAACGGAGATAAAACACCTCAATTACTGGGAGCGCTTGAGGTTCCTGAACCTGTATTCCCTGGAACGCAGGAGGGAGAGATACATGATTATATACACCTGGAAAATCCTAGAGGGACTAGTACCGAACTTGCACACGAAAATCACTCACTACAAAAGCAAAAGACTTGGCAGACGATGCAACATCCCCCCAATGAAAAGCAGGGGTGTCACTAGCACGTTAAGAGACCATACAATAAGTGTCAGGGGCCCGAGACTGTTCAACTGCCTCCCAGCACACATAAGGGGGATTACCAACAGACCCCTGGCAGTCTTCAAGCTGGCACTGGACAAGCACCTAAAGTCGGTTCCTGATCAGCCGGGCTGTGGCTCGTACGTTGGTTTTCGTGCAGCCAGCAGTAACAGCCTGGTTGATCAGGCTCTGATCCACCAGGAGGCCTGGTCACAGACCGGGCCGCGGGGGCGTTGACCCCCGGAACTCTCTCCAGGTAAACTCCAGGTAACACTATTATTTATTAAAGCAAACATAAAACAAGGAAACATGAGAGGTATATCCTATTTGAAAGAAAAATGAAAAATGAAATGAAAAAAATAACATTTGAACTCAACGCTAATATATATAGTGATACTGGGGTGTCTGGTGTTGGTGACACTGCGTGTTGTTGAAATTGTAACCGTTGCTGATGATGTGGGGGGGGGTCGCAGGTGTTTGTGACAACCCACCGGCTCGTTCTTCACAGTCTATAGCCGTGAATAATTAGTCCAGATGACAGGAAAGCAGGTTCGTTACCACTGCTATGATGAGGGGTTATGTCCTGCATCTATACATAACAGGTAGATAGATCCAACATGAGACGTCTCAGGACTTTAGTCTGTCTCCATCAATTCTTCTCGTTGGTTGGCAGGTGACCCAATCTGTCATTCCAAGCTGTAAAGAGACAGGTTACCCACTGCTTAAGAAATCACTCTCCATGATAAGTACAATACCTAAAAGACGTGGTGATTATTAAGACCTTTAACATAAAGCAAGACTGAAAGGACTAAGTTTATTATTAGTCAAAATTGAAGCTTTCAACCAATAAGTCCACTAGAATATGAGCAGGCGTGTACTTACAGTAGTGCTGGGAGTTGAGAGTCAAGTCATTACTGTTTGACCGAAGCCCCACACGTCACCTTTCGGGGGGGGGAAGGAGGGGGGGATAGCGGGAGCTAGACTTCCCCTACCTTAACAAGTAGCCGGCAATCAAACTATTGTTACCATGTACTTGCTCGATGCTCCTATCTGTGGAACTTTTCCCTCACAGTGTACAAGGTGAGACAACTGATAGTGTACATTAACATCCTCTCATCTTCATGTTGATAAATGAGACAGAAACTTGTGCAACATTTGGACATCTTTATTCTGGAAACGTTTTGTCAGCCGGTGGCTTCTTCAGTCTAATGCAGAGAAAAGTCGGAGATAAGGAGGAATTTGAAGTGATCAGTCCCTCAGCCTGGAGTCGGCGCGTTCAGTCCGTCAATCTTGATAAAAGTGCAGAATATTCGCAGAGATGTGGCTTATATACTGGTAACAGATGAGGTGGAGCAGTGGTAGGTGGACAAAACCACTGGTGGCTTTGTACACCATTTATTCACATCCTGTCAGACACAGCAACACCTTGGCATATTGTAAAGTAAAAGGACACAAGTGCAACTAATGTGACATTTATTGTGGCAACGTTTCGCTCTCCAGGAGCTTTATCAAGCCATTACAAACAATACATGGACACAGAGGGTATATAAAGGCTCAGAGTGAGGTGAATACTAGTGAGGTACCATTTCTATGTTCACTAGTGGTAGTAGTAGTAGTAGTAGTAGTGGTAGTGACAAAAGTAATACAATATGGTAGAGCAATTAATTCGTACGAATTAATTGCTCTACCATATTGTATTACTTTTGTCACTACCACTACTACTACTACTACTACCACTAGTGAACAACGAAATGGTACCTCACTAGTATTCACCTCACTCTGAGCCTTTATATACCCTCTGTGTCCATGTATTGTTTGTAATGGCTTGATAAAGCTCCTGGAGAGCGAAACGTTGCCACAATAAATGTCACATTAGTTGCACTTGTGTCCTTTTACTTTACATATTGTCGGTAATTCTACCAACTTTATTACACCTTGGCATATTAATGCTGGGATTACTTTAAAATTGATCTGACATGTAGACACTACCTACTTCCACTAATGGTTTCGTCCACTGGTGACTCCACCTACCACTCCTCCATCTCAACTGTCAGAAGTATAAAAGCCACATCTCCGCGAACACATCGACTCCAGGCTGAGGGACTGATTACCTCAAACTCCTCATCTTCCACCTTTCTCTGCATTGGACTGAAGAAGTCACTGGCCGACGAAACGTTTGCCGAATGAAGATACCCAAATGTTGCACAAGTGTCTAATTTACCAGCTTGCCAGTTTTCTAAACCATTTATTCATGCCTATCATCTGATCCTGTCTATCCTCTGCTCTTCCTGCTTATCCTAAAACTTCACCTTCACACACTAACTAAACATTTCTTTCAGGAACCTTTAAAAATAATAATGAGCTCTCTAGGTCCCTCTCATCCCCACACAACTCAACTTCCTCGCCTCCTCGCTCTATCTACCCGTAAAAACATCTACCTCCACCCAGTGACAATAGTGTAATAGTCTGGACGAAGGCATTGGGCGGTTGGTACCAGAGGATTCAGTACGTGTTTATCGAAGCTCAATTGGCATCACACAGGACCGAATCGCAATCAAAGAGCCTTTGAAAACGAAACTGAATCCATTGTTACTGTATCTGGTAGACGGTGGGTGGTAAGGTAAAGAAGATAGAGTGTGTTTTGGCCGCAAGGAAGGCTGGTTAATGGTGCTCAGGTTAACGGAAAGAGCTGGTCGGGTTAAGAAAGAAAAAGGGGGAAGGGGGAGGGGAAGGGGATGTTTTAAAGAGAAGAAAAATATATCTAGGTTTGTCTCACGCCAACATCTGTGGCTGACAAGTCTTCAAAAGGATCTTGATTGAGTGTTCTGTGTAGGAGTAAGAAGAGTTGTTGTGGTGGTGGTGGTGGCGGGGTCGACTCCTAGCTCCTGGACCCGCCTCTGAGCTTACCGCTGTGTGTGTTGCCAGGACCGAGTCTCAGCTCCTGGTCTCCCCTGGTCACTACCGGATTCACTCTCTTCTGGCTGTGTGAGCTCTGTCATACCTGTTCTTAAAGACACGTATGACTTCTGCCTCCAGCACCTGGCTAGGTGGGCCAGTGTGTCAGACAAGCACTGTGTCTGTCACACAGCCTCAGGCCAACCTTCCTTTCCTTGTCTCTCTCTCTCTCTATTACTACTACTACTAATAATAATAATAATTCTCTCAATACCTACTATAACGTAATATTTGTTCAGGTACAATACTGTTTTTTTTTTACTAAAAGATATATAAATATTGTAATTTTAAAAATCACGAAAGTGCTTGAAATTCCACTATATTTATACTCTTGTTATTTTGCATAATGTGATATAACTGTGATCTTATTGAATATATAAAAAGTTGACATCTCAGCAGCCATTACCATGTATATATAATACAGTCGTGTGTAGTCTAGTAGTGACCAGTAGAGTAGTTAATTAGCGTTGCAGTGGGTTGTGTTGCATTTGGTTATAGTTCATTATGATGTTCAATGTTGCATCGTGTTCATCTTAAAGTGAACTTTTAACAAGTGTGACGTCTGACGTGCTGTCTCTGACATGCTTGAAGCTGTCAAGATTATCTCGCTAGTGACTGACAGGTAGATGAGGCAGGTGTGGGAGCAGAATAGCAGCAGCAATAATAACAATGAAGTGTTCCCTGACATCATTAACCCAGGTGGGCAGCTGAAGATAAGCCAGGCAGTGTGGCTTATTACCCCAGGTGTGGACGACACCTGTGGTACCTGTTTAAGTGGGGCAAGAGGGTGTTAAGGACGTTAAGGGAGAGCAGCTTACCTCACAAACACGGTGCTGTGTCATTAAGGAAGGAAAACAGTCGGGGATTACCTACTGGTTTACCGTCAAGACGAAGATGGAGAAAAAGGGGTAGATGGAAGGGAACAAGAGAAATGGTAGATGGAAGGGAACAAGAGAAATGGTAGATGGAAGGGAACAAGAGAAATGGTAGATGGAAGGGAACAAGAGAAATGGTAGATGGAAGGGAACAAGAGAAATGGTAGATGGAAGGGAACAAGACAAATGGTAGATGGAAGGGAACAAGAGAAATGGTAGATGGAAGGGAACAAGAGAAATGGTAGATGGAAGGGAACAAGAGAAATGGTAGATGGAAGGGAACAAGAGAAATGGTAGATGGAAGGGAACAAGAGAAATGGTAGATGGAAGGGAACAAGAGAAATGGTAGATGGAAGGGAACAAGAGAAATGGTAGATGGAAGGGAACAAGAGAAATGGTAGATGGAAGGGAACAAGAGAAATGATAGATGGAAGGGAACAAGAGAAATTATAGATGGAAGGGAACAAGAGAAATGATAGATGGAAGGGAACAAGAGAAATGGTAGATGGAAGGGAACAAGAGAAATGGTACATGGAAGGGAACAAGAGAAATGGTACATGGAAGGGAACAAGAGAAATGATAGATGGAAGGGAACAAGAGAAATTATAGATGGAAGGGAACAAGAGAAATGATAGATGGAAGGGAACAAGAGAAATGATAGATGGAAGGGAACAAGAGAAATGATAGATGGAAGGGAACAAGAGAAATGATAGATGGAAGGGAACAAGAGAAATGATAGATGGAATGCGGATAATATAAAGGGTAGAGGGTGACAGGATAGGCTATGTGGTAGACAGAGAGAGAATAAGAGACAAGGTAGACAGGAAGGGAACAGAATAAGAAAGGTTGAGGTTGTTAACTTACTTTCTACTACAAGTTAATTCCCATCATTACCATTAACTCGTAGATTTATTTTCTACTTCTTTCCTTTAGTTTATTTTTTGCAGATGGTAATTTTATTTTATTTAATTGGGCCTTTTTATTAGTTTTATTACACTATGTCAGGTTTTTATTTTTATAATATTTATCATTTCTTCTTTTAACTATTGATTGTTCAACTTTTTCTTTATATTCTTCTTTTAAGTTACGTGAATCACAGAAAGTTGACCTAAATCTTGAGAAACTCTGCAGACTTTCTCCTGAGGGAGGCGACCAACACACTGGACACAACACAACATGTACAACCTAACCTAACTAATTAACTACTCTCAACACTGCTCTCAACACTGCTCTCAACACTGCTCTCAACACTGCTCTCAACACTGCTCTCAACACTGCTCTCAACTCTGTCAACACTGCTCTCAACACTGTCAACACTACTCTCAACACTGCTCTCAACACTGCTCTCAACACTACTCTCAACACTGTCAACACTTCTCTCAACACTGTCAACACTACTCTCAACACTGCTCTCAACACTGTCAACACTGCTCTCAACACTGCTCTCAACACTGCTCTCAACACTGCTCTCAACACTGCTCTCAACACTGCTCTCAACACTGCTCTCAACACTGCTCTCAACACTGCTCTCAACACTGCTCTCAACACTGCTCTCAACACTGTCAACACTGCTCTCAACACTGTCAACACTGCTCAAAACACTGTCAACACTGCTCACAACACTGTCAACACTGCTCTCAACACTGTCAACACTACTTTCAACACTGTCAACACTGCTCACAACACTGTCAACACTACTCTCAACACTGTCAACACTGCTCTCAACACTGTCAACACTGCTCTCAACACTACTCAACACTGTCAACACTACTCTCAACACTGTCAACACTGCTCTCAACACTGCCAACACTACTCTCAACACTGTCAACACTGCTCTCAACACTGTCAACACTACTGTCAACACTGTCAACACTGCTCTCAACACTGTCAACACTGCTCTCAACACTCTCAACACTGCTCTCAACACTGCTCTCAACACTCTCAACACTGCTCTCAACACTGTCAACACTACTCTCAACACTGTCAACACTACTCTCAACACTGTCAACACTACTCTCAACACTGCTCTCAACACTCTCAACACTACTCTCAACACTACTCTCAACACTGTCAACACTACTCTCAACACTGTCAACACTGCTCTCAACACTGTCAACACTGCTCTCAACACTGTCAACACTGCTCTCAACACTCTCAACACTGCTCTCAACACTCTCAACACTGCTCTCAACACTCTCAACACTGCTCTCAACACTGTCAACACTGCTCTCAACACTGTCAACACTACTCTCAACACTCAACACTACTCTCAACACTACTCTCAACACTGTGACTGTTGCTGCACCTAAAGGATTGTTAATGTTACTTGAAGACTGATAATGTTATTCTGGCTCTCCACTGAAGGAGTGTAGCTGGGAACACTGGCTGTATTGCAGAAAAAATATTTAGAGGAGAGCAAGAAATATAACCAAGCAGCAGTCGTAGTTTATGTAGCAGGTTTGTAAACAGAAGCCTGGACACAGTCTAACATGAGAGAGAGAGAGAGAGAGAGAGAGAGAGAGAGAGAGAGAGAGAGAGAGAGAGAGAGAGAGAGAGAGAGAGAGAGAGAGAGAGAGAGCACAGACCACTTCTAACGTCTTCCATAACTCTGGTATTGTATTAAACATTACTGGTCCCTGACCACTCACACCACTCTTCAAGGTTCTCCCTCTCATCTTGCCCTCTTTATATCCCTCTCACTCCCACTCTTCCCTTCTCTTGTTTCTCATACATCTCAGACTTCTACATGGGTTAAACTAAGTTTTCCAGTATTTCTGTTATCTTAGCTCAGCCTACTTTATAGTGAGCTACTCAGAAATTATCACATCAGCATTTGAATTATTTTCAGTTTCTGCTTTATAAAACGGGTGGCTCGTGGCCTGGTAGACAGAGCTCTCGTTTCACACGCTGAATGTTTGCATTCCCTTTATTTATTCCTGGTTTCCATTTATACACCTCAATCATTATGTTTATAATCGTCTTCTCTACCTCCTTGTATCTTCCATTCACATCCTTCATTCTCTCCTCATCCACTTTCATTCTCCTCTTCAAAAATAATTTTCTTCTCTGCTTTCGTCTTCACGAGGCCTTCATGCACCTCTCTGCGTGTTTTTCAAATTCTCCTCCTTCCTTTACTCTCCTTTCTTCTATTTGCTTCACCCCTGCTGTCCCACGCCCCTTGGTCTACCCCTACTGTCCCACGCCCCTTGGTCCAGGTCCACCCGTAGTGTCCCACAATCCTCAGAGCACTAAAGCCTTGACAGCGTAATTCAGAGCTGTGAATACAGTGGGGAGGGGGAAGTTGTTCACCCTTCTCTCCTCCCCTCCAACTAAACTTCTCCCCTACCTAAATTAACTAACCCCTACCACAAACACATTAACTTTTGGTTTACTTATAAAATAAGTACTTTCCTACCTACTTACCTACTTGCCCAAGGCTGCCTCCAGCCCTCGGTTACTTTCCCACAGCTCTCTCCCCTAATACACCTTCCTGGGGTTATTTAGGTAGGGTGGTTCACGTGGGCAACCTTTCCTCAGTGTGGTCAGACCTGCCTACACCCCCCTCTCTCTCTCTCTCTCTCTCTCTCTCTCTCTCTCTCTCTCTCTCTCTCTCTTTCTATGCTGGTATATACAGCTTTGCTAAATTAAAAATCTCCTTGCCTCCATCTGTCTTCTTGTCCCTCTTTCACTATCTTTCCTGCCTTCCTCTTCACCTCTCATGGAACACAGAGGAACCGCCCTTGGGAACACGTGTGTTGATCCTGTGGGACCCACTGTTGTCCACCACCTGTCCCACTGGTCTGTTGCCCACCACCTGTTCTATTCCATCCATGACTAGACAGGAGCCAGGCCTCGACCCCCACAACCACACCAACATATAGACATGACGATATATTAGGTAGTAGTGCTAAATGGTGGTGATGGTGTGACGAATACAGTGAGTGGTGGTTGTGGGAGTAGTGGGTGCCAGCGGTGGTTAGGAGGGTTGGTAGTGAGAACACATACCAAGGATGCCATACTAGAAAGTTAGCCACATCGACTAAGTTGAAGCGGTGGTGGTGGTGATGGTAGTGGTGGTGGTGGTAGTGGTGTGGTTGAGGTGGTGGCGATAGTACTGGTAATGCTACCACCACAGCCACAACAACAATCACCACTACCACCATCACAACACCAAGCACACCACCACAACATCACATCACAACAACCATCACATCAGAACATCAACAATCACTGCAACAAATATGAACTCAACAATCACCATCACAACAACACGGTCTTATTTAGGTCACAATGACACTGTAATCAACAAAGTTTTCCCTGGACTTTTCTTCTGGCTTCCCACATCTTCCTTGCTCAGTCTGGGGAAGAGGTCACCTCCATGGTCTGGAGCGATGTGAAGCTGAACCATGAGAATGGTCTCTTAAATACTGTAGACGAGGTGGAAGACCTGGAAAACGTGGAAAACGTTGCAGGGGTCGCGTTACGAGGTTCACTAGTAGAAAGCAAGAACCACAAATAAGTACTCTCCAGCTAGCGTGGCCGTGACGAACTCTAGCAGAAGCAAGAATATACTGCGGCTAGCCTACTGGCCTATGCTAGGCAGGTCCCTCTCGAATTCAACCTTTCTTATTCATAACCAGTAGTTAAGCGATGACACTGGAATATGTCCTCTGTACCAAGAGCTGAACTCTTCTCCAGGCTGAGGGACTGACCACCTCAAACTATTTCTCCAAGATTGATGGACTGATATCATTTTTACCTCGCCACTAATCCTACTGACTACCATAAAAGTCTCAGCTGCCTACAAAATATTCTCTGTATTTGGCTGAAATGTTTCGACAATAAAGACACGCAAGTTTCGCACGTGTCGCACATCATACCAGGAGTTATCAGGGTAAGCGAGGCTGTTACGGATACCGGGTAAGGTACTTTCTCACCAGAGCGGATCCTCCCACTTTCTCCCCCAACAGTCGACCTGTCAGTGTTGTTGTCTTCCTGACGTAAATGATCAGCTTTCCTCCTAATTTAATACTACCATAACTACGTTGCCCCCGCCCTCTGCCCATGACACAATGATACATGTACCCAGACAACATAACTACACAAGAGTAAATGAACACTGTCATAGACCTACTGACCAATGTTAGGCAGATCTATTACTGTTGTTGTTGTTGCTGCTATTATTTTCAGTGTTACAATCCACTGAAGAAGTGTTGTAAAGGCGGAACATTTCCACAGTAAATGTGGCTAAGTGTTGTGTCTTACTGGTCTGTTACCTAACCTCTGTACTCCACCCTCCACTCCTCAATCACTTTTTCCCACGGTCTCCCCTCTTATCTCTCTCTGCCCTATCAAATTCCCCTCAGCCACCTCTCTACCAGCCTAGTATTAGTGTGTGTGTGTGTGTGTGTGTGTGTGTGTGTGTGTGTGTGTGTGTGTGTGTCTTCATGTCAGAGGTCAGCTGCTAAATTACTGTGCATTATGACCTGCGTCCCTCACATTCAGTTTGCCTCCTGTCAAGCACCTTAACTACTGGGAACGCTTGGAAGCACTTGACTTGTACTCGTTGGAACGCAGGAGGGAGAGATATATCATAATCTACACTTGGAAAATCTTGGAAGGAATGATCCCAAATCTGCACACAGAAATCACTCCCTACGAAAGTAAAAGACTGGGCAGGCGATGCAAAATGCCGCCAATAAAAAGTAGGGGCGCCATTGGTACACTAAGAGAAAACACCATAAGTGTCCGGGGCCCAAAACTGTTCAACAGCCTCCCATCAAGCATTAGGGGAATTGCCAATAAACCCCTGGCTGCCTTCAAGAGAGAGCTGGACAGATACCTAAAGTCGGTGCCGGATCAGCCGGGCTGTGGCTCGTACGTCGGACTGCGTGCGGCCAGCAGTAACAGCCTAGTTGATCAGGCCCTGATCCATCGGGAGGCCTGGTCATGGACCGGGCCGCGGGGGCGTTGATCCCCGGAATAACCTCCAGGTAACCCCCACCCCTCTCACTGCCACAATAAAGGAGGGAACACTACGGAAGGCCTACTAGTCCATAATAGTAATAAATTATTACTACTACTTGCGTTCACGACTTACCCTGATGTGAGTCTGTCTTGTGTCCCTGTGTGTCACTGTTCAGTAGTGTTGCACCCCTGCACACAAGTGTCCTCTTCGACACACATGACCTTTGTAGTGAGAAGTGTGTCAGTGTAGCACACCTGACCTGTGTTGAGCAGTGTGGGCCAGAGGGCAGCACACCTGACCACTTACATGACCTGAGATGGTCATTAGCGTGTACTGGTCACGTGAGGTCATCCACTCCTTGACCAACCCTCCCTAACCACATCTCACTCTTCAAATTTTAGGCCTATAATAATTCTCTCCAACCAGACATAAATAAATATATTTTCCCATTATTAAATCTATAAAAGAGATTGCAAAATGTTAGACTTAAGCTGACCATCATTACTGGAACACATCACACTCAGTGCTCTTTATTGACCTTCTATAATAACAATAATAATAATAATAATAATAATAATAAATAATAATAATAATAATAATAATAATAATAATAATAATAATAATAATAATAATAAGTACATGTACAAGGTATACAGACCATAGCTGACATCAGTGACATACTACTTATATAGAAAGCCGCTTGTTATACTGAGCATTTCCCGCAAATTAGGTAAATTTTGTCCCAGGATGCGACCCACACCAGTCCACTAACACCCAGGTACCTATTTTATACTGATGGACAGCAGATGTCTTAGGGAAACACGTCCTAATGTTTTCCAGCCGTACCGGAGATGCGAACCCCGGACCTCAGTGTGTGAGCTGTGTTCTAGCGACCGAGCTACGGGACACTTACCTGCTTCTTATAAAAGCAACTTAAACAGTAAACACAAAATTGAACGAGTTGAAAGGCCTTCATAGTTTGTGCCATTCAATTTTCGATATATTTTTAAATCACGTATAAAAAAAATCACGGTATGTAGAAGAGCTTTACAGAGAAGTGACTGTACATACAAGCTGTTTTGACATCTGTACAACTGGCCTTTTTTCACGTCAATAGATACTACCTGAGAGGATGGTAGTGTATGAGGAGGACGAGAAGTTGCCAGAGGTTATGTACAACGTGAGGTGTACGTCTCTCTGTGTGTATGTACTGTTTAACTCTATTTAAGGTACTAAAGTATTCTGTACTGTTGGTGTACGTGTGACACGCATCCTTTAATGGCGCTCCTGTAGTGAACATTAATCCCATTAACCATCCAGCTTTAATATTATCATAATAAAACTAGCCTTCATAACTCGTGGAGTTCCTATCCACCTGGGGAGAATTCCGGGGGTCAACGTCCCCGTGGCCCAGTCCATGACAAGGACTCTCGGTGGATCAGGGATTCGTCAACCCAATCACTATCTTGTGAACATCAAAATGGTATACAATACCGACAGGTTGTTAGGTAAGACACATATGCAACAGTTAGACAACTTTATTCCGAAACGTTTCGCCTACACAGTAGGCTTCTTCAGTCGAATACAGAAAGTAGGCAGTCTGTCTCTCACTGTGAGGAGGCTGTAGGTGGGGAGGTAGCAACGGCTACCAGCAGTGAGGTGCAGCCCAGCACCTGCTACAAGTGGCGAGTTGTTCACAGTAATGGGAGGCGCATCAGAGTAAGGAAAGTTAAGAGTGAAGATCTGAAGGTAGGAAATCGCTTCTCTGTTCTCCAGGATGAATGTACTTCAGTGGCCAGTGAAGGTAAGGGTACTACTGCCCCTGCTAATGAAGGTAAGCGCATTCTTGTGGTTGGTGACTCTCAGGTAAGATATGTTGACCGTGCTTTTTGTAATAGGAATAAGAAGATGAGAGATAGAGTGTGCTTCCCTGGAGCTGGTGTTGGGGACATTGTCAACAGGCTGGATAATATCATGTCAGGTAATGGGAACAAGCCCATTATCTGTCTCAGTGCTGGTGGAAATGATATTGGGAAGGGTAGGAGAGAAGAGCTGCTAAATAAGTACAGGTCAGCTATAGATTTCATTAAGTCTAAGGGAGGGATCCCAATCATATGTAGCATCTTGCCTAGAAGGGGAGTAGGAAATGAATGGTTGTCTAGGGCAATTGGTGTAAATTGCTGGCTAGACAGATACTGCAAGGAACTTGCAATCCCATTCATTGACAACTGGAACAACTTTTATGGCAAACATGATATGTATGCAAGGGATGGGGTTCATCTCTCTTGGTCAGGGGTGGTAGCACTTGCAGACTCGATTGAGAAGGCCATTGGTGAAATGCCTATGATTTTAAACTGATGGAAGATAGAGGTATGGGTGTGTGTGGGAAACAAGCAGGTTGCAACACTAGGGTTGGAAACAGTAAATGTATAAAAGGCATTCAGCATGAAGTTATAAATAAAGACAATAGAACAGGTCAGCAAACAAAGGGGGACAGCAGAGGGCAGCAAGGGACTAGCTCCCTTAAGGTTTACTATACTAATAGCAGGAGTGTTAGAAATAAGATAGATGAGCTAAGATTAATTGCAAGTGCAGGAAACATAGATATTATTGCTATAACAGAGACCTGGCTCAATCTGAAAGATAGAGAGATGCCCTCTGAATGTCACATACAAGGCTATAAATTATTCCACACTGACAGGGTCAACAGGAAAGGTGGTGGAGTAGCGATGTATGTCAGAGACAATTTAAATTGTTGTGTTAGACAAGATATTAAATTAGAAGCGTCAGCCACTGAATCTGTTTGGTTACAGCTTCTCGAGGGCCGAGAAAAACTAATTTTGGGTGTGATTTACAGGGCCCCAAATCTTGATAGGGAGTGCAGTAAACTTCTATGGGACGAAATTCGTAAGGCATCTACATACGAAAATGTTGTGCTAATGGGAGATTTCAATTATAGACAGATTGACTGGAGCAATTTGACAGGAAATTTAGAGTCGGGTGACTTTCTTGATACGATCCAGGATTGTTTTTTAAAACAGTTTGTGACAGAGCCAACTAGGGGAAATAACCTCCTTGACTTGGTTCTTGCCAGTAGGGAAACACTAATTAATAATCTTGAGGTTAATGATGAGCTTGGGGAGAGTGATCACAAATCACTCAGTTTTAACATATCATGGAATTCCCCTAATAATGGCAATCAAGTCTCCGTCCCTGACTTTCGCTTGGCTGATTTCATAGGACTGAAAAATTACTTAGGTGGGCTGAACTGGAATGACCTGACTAGGGGTCAGGTAGGTGGTGATGGTTGCCGATATGATGCTTTCCAGGGCATAGTTCTAGCTGCTCAGTCAAATTATGTTCCAAATAGGGAAATCAGATCAAACAAAAATGATCCTAAATGGATGAACAATAGATTAAAATATCTGATTGGTCAAAAGAGAGGCATATATAGGCAAATCAAAAGAGGAGAGGGGCAATTAAGAAATCGATATATTCAGTTAAAGAGAGAAATAAAAAAGGGAATTAGAAAAGCAAATAGAGATTATGAGGTTAAAGTTGCAAGAGAATCGAAGACTAACCCAAAAGGATTCTTTCAGGTATACAGAAGTAAGATCAGGGACAAGATAGGCCCACTCAAAAGTTCCTCGGGTCAGCTCACTGACAGTGATAAGGAAATGTGTAGAATTTTTAACACATACTTCCTCTCAGTTTTTACACAGGAGGATACCAGCGATATTCCAGTAATGATAAATTATGTAGAACAGGACGATAATAAACTGTGCACTATTAGGGTCACAAGTGACATGGTCCTTAGGCAAATAGATAAATTAAAACCTAACAAATCCCCAGGCCCTGATGAACTGTATGCAAGGGTTCTAAAGGAATGTAAAGAGGAGCTTAGCACACCTTTGGCTAATCTTTTCAACATATCACTACAAACTGGCATGGTGCCAGATAAGTGGAAAATGGCAAATGTGATACCTATTTTCAAAACAGGTGACAGGTCCTTAGCTTCGAACTATAGACCAATAAGCCTAACCTCCATAGTGGGAAAATTTATGGAATCAATAATTGCCGAGGCAGTTCGTAGCCACCTTGAAAAGCATAAATTAATCAACGAATCTCAGCATGGTTTTACAAAGGGGCGTTCCTGCCTTACGAATTTATTAACTTTTTTCACTAAGGTATTTGAGGAGGTAGATCATGGTAATGAATATGATATTGTGTATATGGACTTCAGTAAGGCTTTTGACAGGGTCCCACATCAGAGACTATTGAGGAAAATTAAAGCACATGGAATAGGAGGAGAAATTTTTTTCTGGATAGAGGCATGGTTGACAAATAGGCAGCAGAGAGTTTGCATAAATGGGGAGAAATCAGAGTGGGGAAGCGTCACGAGCGGTGTTCCACAGGGGTCAGTGTTGGGCCCCCTACTGTTCACAATCTACATAAACGACATAGATGAGGGCATAAAGAGCGACATCGGCAAGTTTGCCGATGACACCAAAATAGGCCGTCGAATTCATTCTGACGAGGACATTCGAGCACTCCAGGAAGATTTGAATAGACTGATGCAGTGGTCGGAGAAGTGGCAGATGCAGTTTAATATAGACAAATGCAAAGTTCTAAATGTTGGACAGGACAATAACCATGCCACATATAAACTAAATAATGTAGATCTTAATATTACGGATTGCGAAAAAGATTTAGGAGTTCTGGTTAGCAGTAATCTGAAACCAAGACAACAGTGCATAAGTGTTCGCAATAAAGCTAATAGAATCCTTGGCTTCATATCAAGAAGCATAAATAATAGGAGTCCTCAGGTTGTTCTTCAACTCTATACATCCTTGGTTAGGCCTCATTTAGATTATGCTGCACAGTTTTGGTCACCGTATTACAGAATGGATATAAATTCTCTGGAAAATGTACAAAGGAGGATGACAAAGATGATCCCATGTATCAGAAACCTTCCCTATGAGGATAGACTAAGGGCCCTGAAACTGCACTCTCTAGAAAGACGTAGAATTAGGGGGGATATGATTGAGGTGTATAAGTGGAAGGCAGGAATAAATAAAGGGGATGTAAATAGTGTGCTGAAAATATCTAGCCTAGACAGGACTCGCAGCAATGGTTTTAAGTTGGAAAAATTCAGATTCAGGAGGGATATAGGAAAGTACTGGTTTGGTAATAGAGTTGTGGATGAGTGGAACAAACTCCCAAGTACCGTTATAGAGGCCAGAACGTTGTGTAGCTTTAAAAATAGGTTGGATAAATACATGAGTAGATGTGGGTGGGTGTGAGTTAGACCTGATAGCTTGTGCTAACAGGTCGGTTGCCGTGTTCCTCCCTTAAGTCAATGTGACCTGACCTGACTAGGTTGGGTGCATTGGCTTAAGCCGGTAGGAGACTTGGACCTGCCTCGCATGGGCCAGTAGGCCTTCTGCAGTGTTCCTTCGTTCTTATGTTCTTATGTTCATAGTCAGGAACTATCTTGTGAGTCAGAAGCGGTAGTGTTGGTAGTCTTGGTTGTAACATAAGAACACTGCAGCAGGCCTACTGGCCCATGCGAGGCAGGTTATAGTCTCCCACCGGCTTAAGTCAATGGCCCAATCTAGTTAAGTCAGGTCACATCCACTTAAGGAAGGAGTACGGCATCAGATCTATTAGCAAAAACTAGTCAGGTCTAACTCACACCCACTCATGTATTTATCTAAGTTATTTTTAAAACTACACAACGTTTTAGCTTCTGTGACGGTACTCGGGAGTTTGTTCCACTCATCCACAACTCTATTACTAAACCAGTGCTTTCCTATATCCTTCCTGAATCTGATTTTTTCCAACTTAAAACCATTGCTGCGAGTCCTGTCGTGGCTAAATATTTTTAGCAGTGTTTGTAGCCTTGGTGGGAAGCGAAGTGTTGGTGGCACTGATGGTAAGCAACAGTTTGTAGATGAATGGTTCAGAGAACCGACATGTTGATAAATTAGACACATGTGCAACTCTTGGGTATCTTTATAGAGGAAACGTTTCGCCACACAGTGGCTTCATCAGTCCATACGTAGGTTGGTAGATAAGACACATAAGCAACATTTAGGCAACTTTATTTCGAAACGTTTCGCCTACACAGTAGGCTTCTTCAGTCGAGTACAGTGGGAGGGGCTGGGTTTGATTGGTGTCATTGGGTACGGAAGTTGGCAATATAAACACAAATGCAGTATAATGTGATCCTTTATTGACTACGTTTCGCCCACACAGTGGGCTTTTTCAAGTCACAAACAGAACTACCTGGGGTGGAAGGAACGCGAGTATTTATAGTCCGGCTGAGGTCAGGGGAAGTTATTTCCAGGGAAGCTTTAGGTAGTAGTCGTTTTGATAAGGACCTGCCTCGCATGGGCCAGTAGGCCTTCTGCAGTGTTCCTCCATTCTTATGTTCTTATACGGTTTATAAGCTGTAATAAAGTTGGTAGAATTACCGACAATATGTAAAGTAAAAGGACACAAGTGCAACTAATGTGACATTTATTGTGGCAACGTTTCGCTCTCCAGGAGCTTTATCAAGCCATGGCTTGATAAAGCTCCTGGAGAGCGAAACGTTGCCACAATAAATGTCACATTAGTTGCACTTGTGTCCTTTTACTTTAGGTTTATAAGCTGCTTCTCCGCTCATATGCCGTATTCTATTCAAGATTGATGGACTGAACACATCGACTCAAGGTTGAGGGACTGATTACCTCATTCTCCTCCTGTTCTTCAAGTTTCTCCTACGTATGGACTGGTGAAGCCACTGTGTGGCGAAACGTTTCCTCAATAAAGATACCCAAGAGTTGCACATGTGTCTAATTTATCAACATGTCGGTTCTCTGAACCATTCATCTACAAATAAGCAGAAGTGTTGGTAGCCTTGTTGACAAACGGTAGTTTTGGTAGCCTTGGTGTAAGCGGTAGGTAGTGTTAGCAGCCTTGTTAGTAAGTGGTAGGTAGTGTTGGCAGCCTTACCTGGAGGGGGTTTCGGGGATCAACGCCCCCTCGGCCCGGTCTGAGACCAGGCCTCGTGGTGGATCAGGGTCTGATCAACCAGGCTGTTACTGCTGACCGCACGCAAGCCGACATACGAACCACAGGCCGGGTGGTCAGGTACTGATTTTAGGTGCCTGTCCAGTGCCTGCTTGAAGACAGCCAGGAGTCTATTGGTAATCCCCTTTATGTATGCTGGGAGGCAATTGGGCCCTGGTCACTTATTGTGTTGTCTCTCAGTGTACTCGTGGCGCCCCTGCTTTTCATCCGGGGAATATTGCATCTCCTGCCGTCTTTTGCTTTCATATGGAGTGATTTTCGTGTGCAAGTTTGGTATCAATCCCTCCAGGACCTTCCAAGTGTATATTATCATGCATCTCTCTCGCCTGCGTTTGAGGGAATACAGATCAAGGACCTTCAACCATTCCCAGTAGTTTAGGTGTCTTATTGCACTTATGTGTGCCGTGAAAGTTCTTTGTACACTCTCCAGGTCTGCAATGTTGCCAGCCTTGAAGGGGGCCGTTAGTGCACAGCAGTATTCCAGCCTAGAGAGCACAAGCGATTTGAAGAGAATCATCATGGGCTTGGCATCCCTAGTTTTGAAGGTTCTCATTATCCATCCCATCATTTTCCTAGTGGATGAGTTAGATACATTGTTGTGGTCTTTGAAGGTGATATCCTCTGACATTATCACTCCCAGGTCCTTCACATTACTTTTCCGCTCTATTGAATGGTTAGAATTTTTGGTATACCCTGAAACATTTTTAACTACTGGGAACGCTTGGAAGCACTTGACTTGTACTCGTTGGAATGCAGGAGGGAGAGATATATCATAATCTACACTTGGAAAATCCTGGAAGGAATGGTCCCAAATCTGCACACAGAAATCACTCCCTACGAAAGTAAAAGACTGGGCAGGCGATGCAAAATGCCCCCAATAAAAAGTAGGGGCGCCATTGGTACACTAAGGGAAAACACCATAAGTGTCCGGGGCCCAAAACTGTTCAACAGCCTCCCATCAAGCATTAGGGGAATTGCTAATAAACCCCTGGCTGCCTTCAAGAGAGACCTGGACAGATACCTAAAGTCAGTGCCGGATCAGCCGGGCTGTGGCTCGTACGTTGGACTGCGTGCGGCCAGCAGTAACAGCCTAGTTGATCAGGCCCTGGTCCATCGGGAGGCCTGGTCATGGACCGGGCCGCGTGGGCGTTGATCCCCGGAATAACCTCCAGGTAACCAGGTAGCCCTGGTGGTAAGGTAGGTAGTGCTGGCAGCCCTGGTGGTAAGTGGTATGTAATGTTAGTAAGTAAGTAAGTTTATTCAGGTATACACAAATACAGTTACACATAGATTATCATACATAGCAGCATATGTGTAGAGAACCTGGGATAACCTGGGATAACCCAAAAAAGTCAGACAGTGACTTATTTCCATTGTGGTCCTTTTACCTTATTATTATAATATAAAGGTTATAATATTTTCTTATTATTCTATAATGAAGATAACATCTTATTATCATACTAAAAACACTATCTACTACACGAGGGTCATTAAGACTATCTACTACACGAGGGTCATTAAGACTATCTACTACACGAGGGTCATTAAGACTATCTACTACACGAGGGTCATTAAGACTATCTACTACACGAGGGTCATTAAGACTATCTACTACACGAGGGTCATTAAGACTATCTACTACACGAGGGTCATTAAGACTATCTACTACACGAGGGTCATTAAGACTATCTACTACACGAGGGTCATTAAGACTATCTACTACACGAGGGTCATTAAGACTATCTACTACACGAGGGTCATTAAGACTATCTACTACACGAGGGTCATTAAGACTATCTACTACACGAGGGTCATTAAGACTATCTACTACACGAGGGTCATTAAGACTATCTACTACACGAGGGTCATTAAGACTATCTACTACACGAGGGTCATTAAGACTATCTACTACACGAGGGTCATTAAGACTATCTACTACACGAGGGTCATTAAGACTATCTACTACACGAGGGTCATTAAGACTATCTACTACACGAGGGTCATTAAGACTATCTACTACACGAGGGTCATTAAGACTATCTACTACACGAGGGTCATTAAGACTATCTACTACACGAGGGTCATTAAGACTATCTACTACACGAGGGTCATTAAGACTATCTACTACACGAGGGTCATTAAGACTATCTACTACACGAGGGTCATTAAGACTATCTACTACACGAGGGTCATTAAGACTATCTACTACACGAGGGTCATTAAGACTATCTACTACACGAGGGTCATTAAGACTATCTACTACACGAGGGTCATTAAGACTATCTACTACACGAGGGTCATTAAGACTATCTACTACACGAGGGTCATTAAGACTATCTACTACACGAGGGTCATTAAGACTATCTACTACACGAGGTTCATTAAGACTATCTACTACACGAGGGTCATTAAGACTATCTACTACACGAGGGTCATTAAGACTATCTACTACACGAGGGTCATTAAGACTATCTACTACACGAGGGTCATTAAGACTATCTACTACACGAGGGTCATTAAGACTATCTACTACACGAGGGTCATTAAGACTATCTACTACACGAGGGTCATTAAGACTATCTACTACACGAGGGTCATTAAGACTATCTACTACACGAGGGTCATTAAGACTATCTACAATACGAGGGTCATTAAGACTATCTACTACACGAGGGTCATTAAGACTATCTACTACACGAGGGTCATTAAGACTATCTACTACACGAGGGTCATTAAGACTATCTACTACACGAGGGTCATTAAGACTATCTACTACACGAGGGTCATTAAGACTATCTACTACACGAGGGTCATTAAGACTATCTACTACACGAGGGTCATTAAGACTATCTACTACACGAGGGTCATTAAGACTATCTACTACACGAGGGTCATTAAGACTATCTACTACACGAAGGTCATTAAGACTATCTACTACACGAGGGTCATTAAGACTATCTACTACACGAGGGTCATTAAGACTATCTACTACACGAGGGTCATTAAGACTATCTACTACACGAGGGTCATTAAGACTATCTACTACACGAGGGTCATTAAGACTATCTACTACACGAGGGTCATTAAGACTATCTACTACACGAGGGTCATTAAGACTATCTACTACACGAGGGTCATTAAGACTATCTACAATACGAGGGTCATTAAGACTATCTACAATACGAGGGTCATTACTAGGAATAAGGTAAAATTTACACGTATGTTAGATAAAAAATAGAAAATCATTCCCCTCCCTTTCTGTAGCTACATTCATCAGACACTTTCGGCACTCTTCTTGAACTGGTTCACGCTATGACTGGCTTTGACATGTGCGGGCAGTCTGTTCCATTCCTTTATTGCTGTACAATAAAAGGTGTTTGACGCCTGGCCAATGACTGTGGGTACTACAAAGTTGTGTTCTCTCCCCATAGTACTATGATTGCTTTGGTTCCCAACCTTGACAAAATTGACAGCAAGATATTCTGGACACTGTTCGTGAGCAATTTTATAAACATGATTTAGCTTCAGTTGTTTTATTCTGTCTTCAACATTCAGCATATCCAACTGCTGTAATTCATCCTGGCCTACATGTTCTCTTGGTCCCAGCCCCAGGATGAATCTTACGATTTTGTTCTGGGTGATTTGCAGTCTATCTTTCAGTTTTTTTTTTGTCAAGGCAGAGTACCAAGAAGAGCAAGCGTAATCCATATGGCATTGTATAAGGGCTAGACATAGGGTCCTGCGAGCCTCAGTAGGTAGACACTGCTTGTCTATACAGGAACTTCAGTCTGGCATTCGCTTTCTTTACTACACTGTTCCCTATCAATTCTCCTGACATGCATGGGTCAAAGGGGATTCCCAGATATTTTACTGATGAAACCAAAGTGATGGGCTCCCCATTACACTGAACATTAAAATTATTTACCCTTCTCAGTTTATGTTTCGTGCCAAAGAGAATGGCTTCAGTTTTCCCGAGGTGTAATGATAGTTTGTTGTCTACTAACCATTTGCTGCAAGACTCCAGTTCCAGTGTTAAAACATTAGCAATATCTTGTGGGTCTTTACCTGTCACTAACAGAGCACTGTCATCTGCATACAGTAGGAGTTTGCACTTGACACTGATAGGCATATCATTGACATAACATAAGAATAATAAGGGACCCAGAATACTACCTTGGGGAACTCATGTTATCGGCAGAGGTTCTGATTCCGTTTTGTTGATTTTGACTATTTGTCTCCTGTTGCTAAGGTAGGACTTAAACCAGTCTACAGAACCTATACCGATAGCTTGAAGTTTCTTACATAATATATTGTGGTTGACAGTATCGAAGGCCTTTTGCAGGTCTAAGGTTGAACATTAAAATGGTATAAAATACCGACAGGTTGTTAGGTAAGACACATATGCAACAGTAAGGTATCTTTATTTCGAAACGTTTCGCCTACACAGTAGGCTTCTTCAGTCGAGTACAGAAAAGTTGATAGAAGCAGAAGATACTTGAAGACGATGTAATCAGTCCATCACCCTTAAAGTTTTGAGGTGGTCAGTCCCTCAGTCTGGAATGAAACAATATTGTTTCATTCCATGGAACAATGCTCTTCTCCAGACTGAGGGACTGACCACCTCAAAACTTTAAGGGTGATGGACTGATTACATCGTCTTCAAGTATCTTCTGCTTCTATCAACTTTTCTGTACTCGACTGAAGAAGCCTACTGTGTAGGCGAAACGTTTCGAAATAAAGATACCTTACTGTTGCATATGTGTCTTACCTAACAACCTGTCGGTATTTTATACCATTTTAATGTTCAATCTGTCAGACACTGCAACACAAGGGTATCTTGGTACAGACCTACAATCAACTTCGACAACCTCTACTAGTGAGAACGGCTGGATTTGAGAGGGACCTGACCTCCCAGCATCTGAGTTCTTACCTCTTCTAGTGACCTACGTCTCACCTCTTGGCGCTATATAAGTGCTCCATCCTGTCACTTCATCTCCATATTGTTTCATTCCATGGAACAATGCTCTTCTCCAGACTGAGGGACTGACCACCTCAAAACTTTAAGGGTGATGGACTGATTACATCGTCTTCAAGTATCTTCTGCTTCTATCAACTTTTCTGTACTCGACTGAAGAAGCCTACTGTGTAGGCGAAACGTTTTGAAATAAAGATACCTTACTGTTGCATATGTGTCTTACCTAATAGGTCAAAGGTTACCATACCCATGAGGTTCCCCTTTGACATTTCAGTTCTCAGGTAATCCGTCAGATTAATAAGGGAGGTGTCGGTTGAGTAGGATCTTCTAAAGCCCGATTGATAGCTATGGAGAATGTTGGCAGCCTTGGAGGCAATAAGTAGCATTGGCAGCTTTGGTGGTAAGAGGTAGGTAGTGTTGGCAGCGTTGGTGGTAAGGGATAGGTAGTGTTGGCAGCCTTGGTGGTGAGGGGTAGGTAGTGTTGGCAGCCTTGGTGGTGAGGGGTAGGTAGTGTTGACAGCCTTGGTAGTGAGGGGTAGGTAGTGTTGGTAGCCTTGGTGGTGAGGGATAGGTAGTGTTGGCAGCTTTGGTGGTAAGAGGTAGGTAGTGTTGGCAGCGTTGGTGGTAAGGGGTAGGTAGTGTTGGCAGCGTTGGTGGTAAGGGGTAGGTAGTGTTGGCAGCCTTGGTGGTAAGGGGTAGGTAGTGTTGGCAGCCTTGGTGGTAAAGGGTAGGTAGTGTTGGCAGCGTTGGTGGTAAGGGGTAGGTAGTGTTGGCAGCCTTGGTGGTGAGGGGTAGGTAGTGTTGGCAGCCTTGGTGGTGAGGGGTAGGTAGTGTTGGCAGCCTTGGTAGTGAGGGGTAGGTAGTGTTGGTAGCCTTGGTGGTGAGGGATAGGTAGTGTTGGCAGCTTTGGTGGTAAGAGGTAGGTAGTGTTGGCAGCGTTGGTGGTAAAGGGTAGGTAGTGTTGGCAGCCTTGGTGGTAAAGGGTAGGTAGTGTTGGCAGCCTTGGTGGTAAAGGGTAGGTAGTGTTGGCAGCGTTGGTGGTAAGGGGTAGGTAGTGTTGGCAGCGTTGGTGGTAAAGGGTAGGTAGTGTTGGCAGCCTTGGTGGTAAAGGGTAGGTAGGTAGTGTTGGCAGCCTTGGTGGTAAGGGGTAGGTAGTGTTGGCAGCCTTGGTGGTAAGGGGTAGGTAGTGTTGGCAGCCTTGGTGGTAAGGGGTAGGTAGTGTTGGCAGCCTTGGTGGTAAACCGTAGGTAGTGTTGGCAGCCTTGGTGGTAAGGGGTAGGTAGTGTTGGCAGCCTTGGTGGTAACATAAGAACATAAGAACGAAGGAACACTGCAGAAGGCCTACTGGCCCATGCGAGGCAGGTCCAAGTCTCCTACCGGCTTAAGCCAATGCACCCAACCTAGTCAGGTCAGGTCACATTGACTTAAGGGAGGAACACGGCAACCGACCTGTTAGCACAAGCTATCAGGTCTAACTCACACCCACCCACATCTACTCATGTATTTATCCAACCTATTTTTAAAGCTACACAACGTTCTGGCCTCTATAACGGTACTTGGGAGTTTGTTCCACTCATCCACAACTCTATTACCAAACCAGTACTTTCCTATATCCTTCCTGAATCTGAATTTTTCCAACTTAAAACCATTGCTGCGAGTCCTGTCTAGGCTAGATATTTTCAGCACACTATTTACATCCCCTTTATTTATTCCTGTCTTCCATTTATACACCTCAATCATATCCCCCCTAATTCTACGTCTTTCTAGAGAGTGCAGTTTCAGGGCCCTTAGTCTATCCTCATAGGGAAGGTTTCTGATACATGGGATCATCTTTGTCATCCTCCTTTGTACATTTTCCAGAGAATTTATATCCATTCTGTAATACGGTGACCAAAACTGGGCAGCATAATCTAAATGAGGCCTAACCAAGGATGTATAGAGTTGAAGAACAACCTGAGGACTCCTATTATTTATGCTTCTTGATATGAAGCCAAGGATTCTATTAGCTTTATTGCGAACACTTATGCACTGTTGTCTTGGTTTCAGATTACTGCTAACCAGAACTCCTAAATCTTTTTCGCAATCCGTAATATTAAGATCTACATTATTTAGTTTATATGTGGCATGGTTATTGTCCTGTCCAACATTTAGAACTTTGCATTTGTCTATATTAAACTGCATCTGCCACTTCTCCGACCACTGCATCAGTCTATTCAAATCTTCCTGGAGTGCTCGAATGTCCTCGTCAGAATGAATTCGACGGCCTATTTTGGTGTCATCGGCAAACTTGCCGATGTCGCTCTTTATGCCCTCATCTATGTCGTTTATGTAGATTGTGAACAGGAGGGGGCCCAACACTGACCCCTGTGGAACACCGCTCGTGACGCTTCCCCACTCTGATTTCTCCCCATTTATGCAAACTCTCTGCTGCCTATTTGTCAACCATGCCTCTATCCAGGAAAAAAATTTCTCCTCCTATTCCATGTGCTTTAATTTTCCTCAATAGTCTCTGATGTGGGACCCTGTCAAAAGCCTTACTGAAGTCCATATACACAATATCATATTCATTACCATGATCTACCTCCTCAAATACCTTAGTGAAAAAAGTTAATAAATTCGTAAGGCAGGAACGCCCCTTTGTAAAACCATGCTGAGATTCGTTGATTAATTTATGCTTTTCAAGATGGCTATGAACTGCCTCGGCAATTATTGATTCCATAAATTTTCCCACTATGGAGGTTAGGCTTATTGGTCTATAGTTCGAAGCTAAGGACCTGTCACCTGTTTTGAAAATAGGTATCACATTTGCCATTTTCCACTTATCTGGCACCATGCCAGTTTGTAGTGATATGTTGAAAAGATTAGCCAAAGGTGTGCTAAGCTCCTCTTTACATTCCTTTAGAACCCTTGCATACAGTTCATCAGGGCCTGGGGATTTGTTAGGTTTTAATTTATCTATTTGCCTAAGGACCATGTCACTTGTGACCCTAATAGTGCACAGTTTATTATCGTCCTGTTCTACATAATTTATCATTACTGGAATATCGCTGGTATCCTCCTGTGTAAAAACTGAGAGGAAGTATGTGTTAAAAATTCTACACATTTCCTTATCACTGTCAGTGAGCTGACCCGAGGAACTTTTGAGTGGGCCTATCTTGTCCCTGATCTTACTTCTGTATACCTGAAAGAATCCTTTTGGGTTAGTCTTCGATTCTTTTGCAACTTTAACCTCATAATCTCTTTTTGCTTTTCTAATTCCCTTTTTTATTTCTCTCTTTAACTGAATATATCGATTTCTTAATTGCCCCTCTCCTCTTTTGATTTGCCTATATATGCCTCTCTTTTGACCAATCAGATATTTTAATCTATTGTTCATCCATTTAGGATCATTTTTGTTTGATCTGATTTCCCTATTTGGAACATAATTTGACTGAGCAGCTAGAACTATGCCCTGGAAAGCATCATATCGGCAACCATCACCACCTACCTGACCCTTAGTCAGGTCATTCCAGTTCAGCCCACCTAAGTAATTTTTCAGTCCTATGAAATCAGCCAAGCGAAAGTCAGGGACGGAGACTTGATTGCCATTATTAGGGGAATTCCATGATATATTAAAACTGAGTGATTTGTGATCACTCTCCCCAAGCTCATCATTAACCTCAAGATTATTAATTAGTGTTTCCCTACTGGCAAGAACCAAGTCAAGGAGGTTATTTCCCCTAGTTGGCTCTGTCACAAACTGTTTTAAAAAAACAATCCTGGATCGTATCAAGAAAGTCACCCGACTCTAAATTTCCTGTCAAATTGCTCCAGTCAATCTGGCTATAGTTGAAATCTCCCATTAGCACAACATTTTCGTATGTAGATGCCTTACGAATTTCGTCCCATAGAAGTTTACTGCACTCCCTATCAAGATTTGGGGCCCTGTAAATCACACCCAAAATTAGTTTTTCTCGGCCCTCGAGAAGCTGTAACCAAACAGATTCAGTGGCTGACGCTTCTAATTTAATATCTTGTCTAACACAACAATTTAAATTGTCTCTGACATACATCGCTACTCCACCACCTTTCCTGTTGACCCTGTCAGTGTGGAATAATTTATAGCCTTGTATGTGACGTTCAGAGGGCATCTCTCTATCTTTCAGATTGAGCCAGGTCTCTGTTATAGCAATAATATCTATGTTTCCTGCACTTGCAATTAATCTTAGCTCATCTATCTTATTTCTAACACTCCTGCTATTAGTATAGTAAACCTTAAGGGAGCTAGTCCCTTGCTGCCCTCTGCTGTCCCCCTTTGTTTGCTGACCTGTTCTCTTGTCTTTATTTATAACTTCATGCTGAATGCCTTTTATACATTTACTGTTTCCAACCCTAGTGTTGCAACCTGCTTGTTTCCCACACACACCCATACCTCTATCTTCCATCAGTTTAAAATCATAGGCATTTCACCAATGACCTTCTCAATCGAGTCTGCAAGTGCTACCACCCCTGACCCAGAGAGATGTACCCCATCCCTTGCATACATATCATGTTTGCCATAAAAGTTGTTCCAGTTGTCAATGAATGGGATAAGGGGTAGGCTGTGTAGTAAGTTTATTCTGGTATACATAAATACAGTTACATAGATTATCATACATAGCAGCATATGTGTAGAAAAACCTAGGATAACCCCAAGTCAGATTTACTTGCAATGGGCAGCCTTGGTGTTAAGTGAGTGAAAACTGGCACCTTCTTTCACAACATTTCCGTCTGACTGCCCTGCTGACAACTGTGGCGGCGACACTAACACCACAACTCTATATTAGTTTATAGTAATGATGGCCGGAGGATGTAGCTCACATCATCTTAACTTCATGGAGCTCAAACAGTGTTTGTAACACATATCTTAGTGTAGGTCAGGCTGTACTCTACCCAGAAAAAATAATTACAAACTACCACAAATAGAATAATAGGTAAAAATTTGTGGTGGAGGAAGAGTAAACTGACGGCCACTGAGCGAGGTGCACAACTATGACATTTTTCACTCTATTTGATCGTCTTTACAACAGTGAAATAATGTCTGTGATAGAGGAAGGGCTGAAACAACCATATATTAACTATGTACTAAAACCAACTTAAACCAGACTAGATACTTACATTATTATTATTATGATCAAAAGAAGCGCTAAGCCACAAGGGCTATACAGCCTAGATACTTACAGTAAACCATACCCCGGCCGGGATTGAACCCGCGGTCTCAAAACTCCAGCCCGTAGCGTTAGCCACTAGACCAGCTAGCCACAATAAAATTCGTCCAACTAGGTATATTTCTACACCAGAGGCAGTGAAGGGACTTGAGCTAGAGTTCGTCACGGCCACGCTAGCTGGAGATTCGTCTGTAAAAACTTGCATTTGTGGTCACAGAGGTGCCTGTGCTAAAATATACCTAGTTGGATGAATCTTATTGTGGCTAGCTGGTCTAGTGGCTAACGCGACGGGCTGGAGTTTTGAGACTCTCTGACCGCGGGTTCAATCCCGGCTGGGGTATGGTTTATTTGCAATCATGTCATTACGATTTCGTGAGTCATACTTACAGTAGCCAGGTGTGAAGCAGGTATGAAGCTTATTAACTACAGGAGGGTCATTAAGACTGAAGTAACCTCTGCATCACCAGTCAAGAACTTTTATACCCAAAATGTAGATTCAGGTTAAGTATATATACACTGCATCTCTCAGCGTATATACACAGAGTTTATAATATATATCCTAGCAGCAGCAGTGACCAACTACCAAGGCAAGACATCAACAAGAAACCAAGAGAAGAAAGTGAGAAATGGACACTGGAGGTCCGGCAGCTGGAACACAGATGGTGCTGGCATGCACTCACCCCGGGATACTTTTTTTTTCCTTTCAAAATATTTTTGACATAATTAATAAGGAAATAGATGGCTACAGGAAGGTGCCTTGATGTTGAAAGGCTCTTGATCCGAAGAACTGGAGCTACCCTCCCCTACCTCGTATGAAATCCCTTTTGTTTCCCATTCTCCAAGGGGATACATGACCCCTAAGGTTTACTGCTTCCCCATAAATATAGTAAAAATAATATTAAAATTAATAATAGCCACAAGTACATCAGTAGGTCAATGGTGAGGTCAACAGGTGGCCTCTGACGTCACTCCAAGGATAACGTAGTAACCATAAATCATTTAAACTTTCAGAAGTCCTTTGCAAAAAAGTTCATCCGATCCACAGAAATATTGAATATTATTATTGAGGCAATTATTATTATTATTATTACTACTACAACAACATAGTATTTACCATAAAAGCAAAAACAAATAAGAATGTATTGTATTTGTTTACGGTATAAAGAACAATAGCGACATCAATTTCTTATAAGGTAGTGTAAGTAATGGGATCCTTCATGACCCAACAGGAAATAAGCAACATTCCTTGTAAACACGGGAGGTAATTTAATTTTTTTGTTATGGCAGAGGTCAGGCAGGAGACGCTGAGTCTGCTTCATGGATTGCTACACGGATAATTTTCAGTTTATATAGGTATATTTTTATCCAAACATAATATATATACACTGTGAGCAGCTCTCAGTTATTTTATATGACTGATTACCTTATTTATAGTCATCCTAACTACTCAGAACTCGCCAGGTGGAGGTGCCTGTTCTTTCAACTGCTCAGTGGTAACAATGGAAGGTGCAACTGCTAATATACTGAATAGGAAGCAGGGCAGCTGTGGATGTCCAAAACAACTGTAAGAGCAGACGACGTTTCAGCACAAGAAACAAGAGAAAACCTAACCTAACCTCTGAAAAATCGCCACAAGAGTGGGACTAGGAGATTGCTTTTCAACCAAGACACATGGGGATAGAGGACTGGATGAAGGACAACACACCACCATGACTGGCTGAGGATCTGGCACACAAATTGAGAAAACACAATGGCATCTTGGTACAGAAGAGAAAACACCCTGGACAACTGAGAGGGACATGACCTCTCAGTGGCTACATTCTCACTACTACTACTCTGCACCTCTCCTTCCGACAGTATTTAAGTCTCTACACTGTCGCTTGATCTTCAGTTAGTTCCAGACTTTGGAACAGAACTTCTCCAGGCTGAGGGACTGACAACCTCAAATCTACGACTTCAAGGGTGATGGACTGATTACATCGTCTTCACATCTCTACTGCTCCTGCCTAATTTCTGTACTCGACTGAAGAAGCCTACTGTGTAGGCGAAACGTTTCGAAATAAAGTTGCCTATGTGTCTTATCTATCAACTGTAAGAGCAGTTCCAGATGGGGACCTCCTGAGTGTTTTATATGACTGTAGGTAATAAGTCCTGCAGACCAGCTGAGAGCTTCTCACTGTATACTGGACAAAAATTATATATACCAGAGAAGCATAAATAATAGGAGTCCTCAGGTTGTTCTTCAACTCTATACATCCTTGGTTAGGCCTCATTTAGATTATGCTGCACAGTTTTGGTCACCTTATTACAGAATGGATATAAATTCTCTGGAAAATGTACAAAGGAGGATGACAAAGTTGATCCCATGTATCAGAAACCTTCCCTATGAGGATAGACTAAGGGCCCTGAATCTGCACTCTCTAGAAAGACGTAGAATTAGGGGGGATATGATTGAGGTGTATAAATGGAAGACAGGAATAAATAAAGGGGATGTAAATAGTGTGCTGAAAATATCTAGCCTAGACAGGACTCGCAGCAATGGTTTTAAGTTGGAAAAATTCAGATTCAGGAAGGATATAGGAAAGTACTGGTTTGGTAATAGAGTTGTGGATGAGTGGAACAAACTCCCAAGTACCGTTATAGAGGCCAGAACGTTGTGTAGCTTTAAAAATAGGTTGGATAAATACATGAGTGGATGTGGGTGGGTGTGAGTTAGACCTGATAGCTTGTGCTACCAGGTCGGTTGCCGTGTTCCTCCCTTAAGTCAATGTGACCTGACCTGACTAGGTTGGGTACATTGGCTTAAGCCGGTAGGAGACTTGGACCTGCCTCGCATGGGCCAGTAGGCCTTCTGCAGTGTTCCTTCGTTCTTATGTTCTTAAATCTGATTACATCTCAGTACAGAAGTGCTGTATGATCCATGAGGGTTTAGTGCTGAAAGAGGATATAATAATAATGTGTATGTGGTAAACAACGTCAAAGACCCTGGTAAAGTTGTTTTGGAAGGCAGTGAGATATGCTAAATATAACAGTGAATAAAAAGGAGGTTAACTCTAGCCATGCTATCCCCTCAAGGGAGGTTCCTCGATGCTGGTAAAAGGCTCTTGATCCAAGGAATTGGACCTGACCTCCCTTTCCTTGGATTGAACCTGTTTGCTTCCCAGTCCCCCAGGCGCCGTATGGCCCCTACGGATTTAGCGCTATCCCATGAATTCAAATTCAAAGTTTATTCTCTATAAAGATTACAATGTTGAATTTACAGAATTTGGTTGTTGTGTGGTTTACATGTAGTTAAATAATGATTACAGAGTGTACCACTAGAACGCCTAGCATGGCTAGGCATTACAGAGTGTACCACTAGAACGCCTAGCATGGCTAGGCATTACAGAGTGTACCACTAGAGCACCTAGCATGGCTAGGCATTTCGGGCAGACTTAGTTTAATTCTTTATTTTAAAATATTACAAATTATGAGGTAAGTTGGTATTATGGCTAAGTGACTAAATACTAGTTTGTGAGTTTAGCAATGTGAATGTTTTTGTTTTGGCACAGTACATAGTTTCAGTATTGGAGTATCGTAAAAATAATAACGTGTATATGGTAATTGTAGTAGGAGACAGCATGGTAAAGTCGGGTCTGGATGATAGCAGTATATGTCAGTGAATGACGAACAGTGCGACCCTGAAGATAATGTCTTGAGATCAGCAAAAAGGATGGTTGATAGCGCACTCAGTTCACACACTAAGTGTCCATGGTTCGATCCTCGGCACGGGTGGTAAAGTTGGGCATGTTTCCTTACACCTGTTGTACCTACTCACACAACAGTGAGTAGGTACCTGGATGTTAGTCGACTACTTTGAGTCGCATCCTGGGAGACGATGACGCAGACAATTAAATTATTCTGGGTGGCCAACACTCCAGGTTAAAAATCAGAACAAAATTTTACCTGATCTTAGATACACACAAGTGCAGCCATACTCAACTGGATTCTAAGCCTCGTTGGTATTCAAGGGAGGGGGACTGACTGCAATGAATGTTACAAATTAACCATAAAGGGCGAGCAAGTACCTTTCATCACAAGACAAAGAAGCCCTCAGCAAAGTAACAAACTTAGAATAATTGTTGCGGAGGTCAACGCCCCCGCGGCCCGGTCCTCGACCAGGTCTACATGGATGACCAAGACAGCTGGCCCAGTGGCTAATGCGTCGGTCCGGAGTATTTTGACTCTGATCGCGGGTTCATCCCCGCCCATGGTATGGTTTATGGATGACCAAACTTCAGCGCACCTATTTATTAGTTACATCTAGGCCACGTCACCCAAAACTAAATTACGATGTTTGCAGAGGAATTTCAGCATTGTCATCCTACCGTTAATACACTATTTGCAAGGTTGTAAATGGCAGGTGATACAGACAGGATGTGGATAAACATTTATGTACTGTTCAGGACTTACTCAAGGATAAATATGCTGAATAGATCATATCCACTACCTACTAGACTGTCAGGCCATAAGATCACTAAGGTACTTTTTATCAACAGCACCACTACATCAGAAACCAACAAAATTTGTTCTTTTTGTATCTATAACCATAACCCTAAAATTAAAAAAAAAAAAAAATTTGCCTACATACACGTACTTAGTTAAGATGTAAATCACGTCGCAGCAACAGGTGTTCCAGTGGTAGAGACCAGCTCTAAGTATTCACACAGATTTTACGCTCTTAATGATGATTATATTCACAAGCGCTGAAATACTACCGGTAATTTATTCATTGTCATAATGAGCCACTGTGAGGTGTGTCCAACAACGGAGATAACAACAGGCAGAGTACAGAGATGTGTAGTGAACTACAAAGAGGAAGGATACCAAGATGAGAGAGGAGAGTATAAAGATATGAGCAGGGAGAAGAGATAAGCACAGGGAGAAGAGATAAGCGCAGGGAGCATAAAGATATGAGCAGAGAGGAGAGATAAGCACAGGGAGAGTATAGATATGAGCAGGGAGAAGAGATAAGCACAGGGAGAGTATAGATATGAGCAGCGAGAAGAGATAAACACAGGGAGAGTATAGAGTTAACAGCGGGAAATGGCAATTATTTATATGAGATTTATATGAAGAATTTGTTGGTATCTGTTTCGTTGAATTACAGCAAATCCAGATTATGGATTTTTGCGACAGATTTTGTGCTGAGAAAAAGAAAAATAACAAGTC
Organism: Cherax quadricarinatus; assembly: GCF_038502225.1. Classification (NCBI taxonomy): domain Eukaryota; kingdom Metazoa; phylum Arthropoda; class Malacostraca; order Decapoda; family Parastacidae; genus Cherax; species Cherax quadricarinatus. The sequence continues at coordinate 1,926,588 of NC_091363.1, forward strand.
AATTTGTAGCAATAACAAAATATATTTAAATATAATATAATTTACACAATATGCATAATACACTATATTATACAGAATATAGACTAATATAGTGATATGATAAATTTGTACATTTATGGGAAATTAATCCCTCAAGGTGGTGAGGTACTCCTGATCTAAGGAACTGGATCTCACACTCCCCCCTTAGAGGAATCTGATTACCTTACTGGCTCCCTTAGTATCGTGTGTTAGTGTGACTAGTTAATGTTCCAAGTCGGACCGAAACGTCGTCATAAATTTGTTTCTCGTATGTGCAGGTTATTTGTGTATTGTTCCAGTCACGGTATTGTGCCTTTGTTCCTTCTGATTGCCTTACATTCTCCCAGGCACTGCAATGACCCCTAAGGATTTAACGCACCCTCATGAATGCGATATGGGAAATCAGAAGTATCACAAAAATAAAATAAATTACAAATGCACAGGCACATCCAATGTCTTAAAAACAATCTTTGGCACTTGTCTACCACCTCATGACAAGAAATGTTCATAATGTTCTTATTATGGTATTGTTATAATCATAGATCACACTCAACACTAGCCTAGCACCGAATAATAATAATAAGTGTTCATTCTATTATGAATAAATAAATAGCATAGAAAACCGACAAGTTGATAAATGAGATACTTGTGCAACATTTGTGTACATTTATTTTGGAAATGTTTCGCCAGTCAGTGGTCTAATGCAGAGAAAGGTGGAAGGTGAAGAGTAGTTTGAGGTAATCAGTCCCTCAGCCTGGTGTTGGTTTTGTAAACTATTTATACAGATTCTACCAGACAGCAATATCTTGGGTTCTTGATGCCAGGAATTCTTCAAAACTTGTCTAACACATTCATCAGTTTGATGGACTGAACACATCTACTCCAGGCTGAGGGACTGATTACCTCAAACACCTCATCTTCCACCTCTCTCTCTGCATTGGACTGAAGAAGCCACTGGCTAGGGAAATGTTACCAGAATTAAGATACCCAAATATTGTACAAGTCTCGCATTAGGCCGTCTCCCACCGAGGCAGGTTGGCCCGATAAACAAGAAACACTTTCAACATCATTCACTCTATCACTGTCTTGCCAGAGACAAGCCCATACTACAGTTCAGATGCCCCTCCAAACTGCAAATATAATTATACATACATACATAAATACATAAATATATGGCAATGTAACTAAAGTGCATATTAATATCCACAAATCATAAATTAGCATTATATATATATATATATATATATATATATATATATATATATATATATATATATATATATATATATATATATATATATATATCACTTTGATATAAAAGCAATTCTTACATTAAAAAACGGTGGTAAAAAGTATTAAAAAAAATTGATGTTTACTGCCAAGGCAGTTAATTAAAGGTTGGTATCTTATGGCACAAATGTTTATATCACAAATTTCTCAACTGTATAGTACTGGCCTGACTTCATTACTTGACATATTGCATTGTCCAGTTCTTAAATTAAGCCACTTTTAGCTTCGTGTCCCAACAAGTGCCCAAAATAGTCATCCTGAAAAGTAGAGTTTCAATGTACAAAATTAAATCAAGTGAACTCTCAAATATATATCAACAGTCACCTTCCTGGTATAACCACAAAATGAACAATAATTTCACTAAAAAATACCACAGCTTGGAGGTGTACAACTCACTTCAGTGACATTAATAAATAGTTCAGGCAACTTCACGAGTAAGACCTGCCTAGCATGGGCCAGCAAGCCTACTACGGAATTTATCAGTTTAGTTTCTTATTCCAATAACCTGCTGTTTATATTAAAAATATCAGTTTATTCACTGCTGTGTTGCTGGAATTAAGTCATCACTAGTAATTTTCGTATCATAAAATACTCCTCCATTTGCACAGGTCTTGCTGGTGAGCTCTAGTTCCTGGTCCATTATTCTTGTCTACATTCCAGGGAAGAGGACCGATGGGCCCTAAGGGCATTTCGACTCCTGGTTTATCGTGGTTTAATACCCTGAACAAAGATGTCTTCGTCAGTTGATTATTCTGAGTCATGAGGAGATAACCGGTGACATTAATGATCACTTCCTGGTCTTGTGTGTCTTCTTTGTCTTGAGGAGGAGGTGATGGAGGGCAGCCATAGCTTCATCCAGACCCTCACCCGTGACGGCACATGCGGCGGCCACCGCCCAGGCCTGCGGCTGCGGCAGGTCAGGTAGGCCTAGGGCCTTGGCCAGTTGCTGGGTGTCCTTGGCCCCAGGCAAGTCCTGCTTGTTGGCCAGCACTAGCAGTGGAGGACGAGCCCTGTTGAGGGCCAGGCACTCATGGTTCTGCTGACGGGTAAGGCGGTGCAGCTCCAGACGGGCCTCCTCCAGGCGGTCTGGACCGCTGCTGGAGTCCACCACGAAGATGAGAGCGTCAGTAGCACGGGTGTATGACCGCCACAAAGGACGAACCCTTTCGGCGCCCCCTACGTCCCATACCAGCCACTGGCCGCCCCCACAACGCACCTTCTCGCAGTTAAAGCCCACAGTGGGCACAGCGTTCACATACTGGCCGTACTTAAGACGCAACAGAGCTGTAGTCTTACCAGAGGAGTCCAGACCGACCAGGACCACATGTGGTGGACTCGACACCAACGCCACTAGACCAAAGACCAATGACTGTGCCACCTCCACTACTCTGTGCACTCCCATGCTGACGCTACCACTAGCTGCACACAATCCACAGTTGCAAGAGTAGGTATGACAGGACCCTACACGCCTGGACTCAGTAAATTAGAAGTTCAAAGGCAGGACCAGGAGCTGAATATTGGCTCCACCAATTACAGTCCTTTATACGTGGTAACTACCGGTGAAGTTCGCTATCAACGCTGTATTCATGGGTCACTTGTGAAAAACTCATCGTTGTTTAGGAATTCAACAGCACTAAGTGAAGATGCAGCAGCTTGATAGGAGCTACACTTCACTCTTCTGTGTCCAGCTGAGCACTGACGCCGTTGAGCCGAATGTGAACGCATGTCTTGCATGAGTTACCTACTAGCATTTTTACTGACATACGTTATATGAGCTTGTTATATTTTAGGAACATGTTCGCTATATAGATAGCTAACACTTGGTGTTATATCAATATTACTAATTAAGTTTGCCATCGGAATAGACTAGAAAAGTAACTGTGAATGTGGGCTACTCCATCTTGTGGCCAATCATGAGCCAGGACGGTGCTGAGGGGCGGGGCTATAAAATCAAAATATTACCACGTGACTCACTGATACATTAATATTATTATAATCATGGGGGAGCACTAAACTCATAGGGTTATACAGCGCATGTGGGAGGGGTTGAGGAGATCAAAGGTGGCTCGGTGGCTAAAGCTCCCGCTTCACACGCGGAGGGCCCGGGTTCGATTCCCGGCGGGTGGAAACATTTCGACACGTTTCCTTACACCTGTTGTCCTGTTCACCTAGCAGCAAATAGGTACCTGGGTGTTAGTCGACTGGTGTGGGTCGCATCCTGGGGGACAAGATTAAGGACCCCAATGGAAATAAGTTAGACAGTCCTCGATGACGCACTGACTTTCTTGGGTTATAACCTGGGTGGCTAACCTTCCGGGGTTAAAAATCCGAACGAAATCTTATCTTATCTTATCTCTTAAAGGCATTCAGGCTCAATTCAGGGAACTGGGGCACAGATCCAATTCCCTAGATCAAGAGCCCCTCACCAGCATCAAGGAACCTTCCTTGATGGGTGATACATAAATAGACATTATTTTGTTGACTAGTAGACTTTTTGATTGATTGATCACTGGTTTGATTGTTTTATTAATAGACTAATTAAATTAATAAAAGATCGATTTGATTAATTAATAGACTGGTTGATTTATTGACTGGTGTAATATGATTATATTAGTAACAGTTTAGCACTTTATATTTTAAAAATAATTATTACAATCAAAACTAAGCGCTAAACCCACAAGGGTCATAAAGCATTGGATAATAATAATACCTAATACAATAAATTAAGGGCTAAACCCGGAATAAAAAAAAAATAAACGAATGCAGACGATTAAATAAACAAGATAAAATTATAATGAAACAAATAACCTTCCAACCTCACTCTTTCCTCTCTCAACCACAATTATGTATATGTAATATTATTATTATTTTCATATAGTCGGACTTGAATCCAGGAAATGGGAAGTACAATGTCTGCACTTTAAAGGAGGGGTTTGGGATATTGGCAGTTTGGAGGGATATGTTGTGTATCTTTATATGTGTATGCTTCTAAACTGTTGTGTTCTGAGCACCTCTGCAAAAACAGTGATAATGTGTGAGTGTGGTGAAAGTGTTGAATGATGATGAAAGTATTTTCTTTTTGGGGATTTTCTTTCTTTTTTGGGTCACCCTGCCTCGGTGGGAGACGGCCAACTTGTTGAAAAAAAACAAATTATTATTTATGAAGTGCACAGCGCGCAGGGGTCATACCACACCTGGGAATGGGAGGTAATCAGGTCTGAGCTATGGAAGTGACGGCAGCTCTAATTCTTTGTATCAAGAACCCTTCACCAACATCAAGGGCCCCCCCATCATGGTAACACTAATAAGTTAATAACCCTGGATTAGAGGTCATTAATCTGCATGTAAATCCCAGGGATTATCCATCTGAAGATAGGGATTTACTGCTGTTTGTGGAATCATCTTACATATTGCTTAGATATAAACAAGTATTTATCATGTATTGTAGTGTAAGTATAACATACATGATAGTCTATTGTAGTGAGTGTAACATACATGATAGTCTATTGTAGTGAGTGTAACATTCATGATAGTCTATTGTAGTGAGTGTAACATACATGATAGTCTATTGTAGTGAGAGTAACATACATGATAGTCTATTGTAGTGAGAGTAACATACATGGTTGTGTATTGTAGCGAGTGTAACATACATGATAGTCTATTGTAGTGAGTGTAACATACATGATAGTCTATTGTAGTGAGAGTAACATACATGATAGTCTATTGTAGTGAGAGTAACATACATGATAGTCTATTGTAGTGAGTGTAACATTCATGATAGTCTATTGTAGTGAGAGTAACATACATGGTAGTCTATTGTAGTGAGAATAACATACATGATAGTCTATTGTAGTGAGTGTAACATTCATGATAGTCTATTGTAGTGAGTGTAACATACATGATAGTCTATTGTTGTGAGAATAACATACATGATAGTCTATTGTAGTGAGTGTAACATTCATGATAGTCTATTGTAGTGAGTGTAACATACATGATAGTCTATTGTAGTGAGAATAACATACATGATAGTCTATTGTAGTGAGTGTAACATTCATGATAGTCTATTGTAGTGAGAATAACATACATGATAGTCTATTGTAGTGAGTGTAACATTCATGATAGTCTATTGTAGTGAGTGTAACATACATGATAGTCTATTGTAGTGAGAGTAACATACATGATAGTCTATTGTAGTGAGTGTAACATTCATGATAGTCTATTGTAGTGAGTGTAATATACATGATAGTCTATTGTAGTGAGAATAACATACATGATAGTCTATTGTAGTGAGTGTAACATTCATGATAGTCTATTGTAGTGAGAATAACATACATGATAGTCTATTGTAGTGAGTGTAACATTCATGATAGTCTATTGTAGTGAGTGTAACATACATGATAGTCTATTGTAGTGAGAGTAACATACATGATAGTCTATTGTAGTGAGTGTAACATTCATGATAGTCTATTGTAGTGAGTGTAACATACATGATAGTCTATTGTAGTGAGAGTAACATACATGATAGTCTATTGTAGTGAGTGTAACATTCATGATAGTCTATTGTAGTGAGTGTAACATACATGATAGTCTATTGTAGTGAGAGTAACATACATGATAGTCTATTGTAGTGAGAGTAACATACCTGATAGTCTATTGTAGTGAGAATAACATACATGATAGTCTATTGTAGTGAGTGTAACATACATGGTTGTGTATTGTAGCGAGTGTAACATACATGATAGTCTATTGTAGTGAGTGTAACATACATGATAGTCTATTGTAGTGAGTGTAACATACATGATTGTGTATTGTAGTGAGAGTAACATACATGATAGTCTATTGTAGTGAGTGTAACATACATGATTGTGTATTGTAGCGAGTGTAACATACATGATAGTCTATTGTAGTGAGTGTAACATACATGATTGTGTATTGTAGTGAGAGTAACATACATGATAGTCTATTGTAGTGAGAGTAACATACATGATAGTCTATTGTAGTGAGTGTAACATACATGATAGTCTATTGTAGTGAGAGTAACATACATGATAGTCTATTGTAGTGAGAGTAACATACATGATAGTCTATTGTAGTGAGAGTAACATACATGATAGTCTATTGTAGTGAGTGTAACATACATGATAGTCTATTGTAGTGAGTGTAACATACATGATAGTCTATTGTAGTGAGTGTAACATACATGATAGTCTATTGTAGTGAGTGTAACATACATGATAGTCTATTGTAGTGAGAGTAACATACATGGTTGTGTATTGTAGTGAGTGTAACATACATGATAGTCTATTGTAGTGAGAGTAACATACATGATAGTCTATTGTAGTGAGAGTAACATACATGATAGTCTATTGTAGTGAGAGTAACATACGTGGTTGTGTATTGTAGCGAGTGTAACATACATGATAGTCTATTGTAGTGAGAGTAACATACATGATAGTCTATTGTAGTGAGAGTAACATACATGATAGTCTATTGTAGTGAGTGTAACATACATGATAGTCTATTGTAGTGAGAGTAACATACATGATTGTGTATTGTAGTGAGTGTAACATACATGATTGTGTATTGTAGTAGTGCAACATACATGGTTGTGTATTGTAGTGAGTGTAACATACATGATTGTGTATTGTAGTGAGTGTAACATACATGATTGTGTATTGTACTGAGTGTAACATACATGATTGTGTATTGCAATGTGAATTTAACATACATGATTGTGTATTGTAGTGTGAGTATAATATACATAATTGTGTATTGTAGTGTGAGTGTAATATACATAATTGTGTATTGTAGTGTGAGTATAATATACACAATACTGTATGGCATCCACAGAGCACACAATAGAGGGCATCAAAGAAAGACAAACATCAGAATATCTGACTTATATTAACAAAACTCATATTTACAATACTTGTAGTGTGTCTGTGATTTTATATCACTACAGCAAATATCATTCATCAGCCTCACATACATATGTCATCAAAACATAATACAAATATCTATAACTTGTTTTACCCATCAGTCATAAAAAATTTATAACTAAATTAAACCTCTTAATATTAACTTGCAAAAATATAGTCGTGAAAATTTAGTAAGTCTACTTGCATATTTATTGAGACTAATTATTATTTTAATCAGGGGAGGAAGTGCTAAACCTGTAGGGGTCATACAGTGCATGGTGAATGAAAGGCAATCACAATCAATCCAAGGTGAGAATAGTTTCACCTCCTAGGATCAAGAGCCCTTCATTGGTATCTAGATACCTCCAGTGAGGAATAATGAGACTAATGATTTTGTGATGTGATTTAAATTATAAAGTAAAATACATTATATTAAATTAACAATAAAATGTATGTAAAAATGCAAACTTCTTATAATAGGTGACATTAAAAATGCTGAAATTATCTAAGGTATAAAGAAAAGCAGTGTATAAAAGCTAACTAAATTTATGAATATTCATCTTGAGCATGGAGACAAGCAAACAGTATAAATGTACAAAGAAAAAACTCACTCTCCTTAACATATAATGAAGTGAGAGCAATATACCTGCTTCACATAATCTCATGACCAACAAGAAAGGATCAGTAGCAACCATTATAGCATTACAGTACTCATAAACTGTAATAAGTAATAAAAAAGATGCTTGAGGAAGTCTGCATCATGGACTAGGTGCTGCATACTTTAAGAATAGCAACTGCATAAATAAGAAAAAAAAAGACATACTGTATAAATATGCATAATGAATCACGCTATCTTCGTAACTTTTAAATTATTTAATATTACTAATTATGCAAGAGGGTCCTAGGATAATGTAAGACTACATTTTAAATGACTTAGCAAAAAGAGCAGCAATTGCTTGGGTCTTATTGCCATTTTGCCGTCTCAATTCTTCAATAGCTTGTGATCTAGTAAATCCTATTTGTATAATTTCCTGTACATCAGATTCTGAAAAATGATCTTGCTCTGATGTGCCATCTACTGGTGAGGAAGCAGATGCAGCCACAGCCTTGGACGGAGCCGATGCTGCAGATGAATTGGAAGACGTAAGCTGATGTGCTGCAAAACAAGAAATTTCATGCGATTAAAATAATTTTAAGAAATTCTTGGTTATTTTTTTTCCATTATTTGCACACACATGATCCTCCCACAATTTTACAGAGCTTTAATCATACCCTTTCTTATCACTGCTTGTATTAGAGCTAACCACTTGGTTCCATCTTGATTTATCAATCCATTTCTTTAGTATAGTGTACATACTTCCATTAGTCTTTCTTTACACATTTATTACTAATGCACTCTTTAGAGTGAACTAGCGTATTATTTTTGTTGTTTATGTTGACCATATCGTTATTTACAACTTCATATGCTAAGAGCTGTTATCCTACCTCAGCTCATTTCCAAGGCCAGCCCTATCTAAGAGATACTACCACCACCCCCAGGATGCAACCCACAACAGTTGACTAACCCAAGTACCTACTTACTGCTAGGTGAACAGGGATAGCAGGTGTAAGGAAACATGCCTAACGTTTCCACCCGTGCTAGGAATCAAACCACAGACACTTAGAAAATGAGCTGAGTGCACTGCTAACTAAGCCATATGGATTAGCGAATATCATAAAATTAATTAGATACCATACTTTTAAGGTGCAGAGATAAAATACTCTACAGGTATTATATAAAATACCTGTATATTAATTACCACACTGCCACTAGTAAAACTATTGACTCTTACATGTCCCTGAAGTTGAAGGACCAGCAACAGCACCTTCTCTTGCACTTGCTGCTAATGCTTCAGCCAAAGCACGGTCTTCCGATTCCTTGGCTGCTCTCTCAGACTGCCGCCGGGCTTCCTCTTCACTGAGTGGTGTGAGGCGAGCACAGTCAGGTAGTTCACTTTCACTCAAGAAAGTTGTTGCTGTTCCAGTAGTACCAATGTGAAGTTTATTGTTCTTTAGGTCAATGCACATCTGCCAAAAAATTAAGAATGCATCAGTGAATTATGCGTATAATATCTTGCACTGTACTGCAGTGCTATTCCTCATACATTACTGAGGGCACTGAATAACCAATGAGTAAAAAAGCATATAGCAAAAGTTGATAGATCAGTGAGGTAAATGCTGCTACAAATTATTTGTGTGTGCCCATTATAAATAAAAATGAAAATTAAAAACTAAATAATACATAAAGATATCAATATTAATAGTACCATCTGCTCAAAATAAAATGGTTGGAGGAGAGGCAGGCAAATCAGTAGATAGTTTAAATGTACTCCAAAATTTTAAAATATCAGCATGTGAGCACTTCTCTATAATTCTGAGACCCACCAGGAAAGAGTCCAAGAAGTGCTAAGTCCAGATCAACCACTATATGTTATTTCAGCTTGACTTCTCATGGTGTTCAGTCAGAAATATTGAATGTCTTGAGTAAAATTTTGTATAACTAGCAAACAGATGCGAAAAACCAGTTAAAAATGTATATGACTGATAAATAAGTGGTAATATATCCCTCTTTCACATAGGCCTACCATTATCAGATGCCAGAAAACACTTAAATAAAAATCTGATAATAGCAAATAAACCCATTGAAACAAACATAAATTGTGAAGAATATAATAAAATAATTAATTAATTATGGGGAATCAAATTCAAAATGGGAATTGACACAGTTACTTTTTGCTGATGATACTGTGCTTATGGGAGATTCTAAAGAAAAATTGCAAAGGTTAGTGGATGAGTTTGAGAATGTGTGTAAAGGTAGAAAGTTGAAAGTGAACATAGAAAAGAGTAAGGTGATGAGGGTATCAAATGATTTAGATAAAGAAAAATTGGATATCAAATTGGGGAGGAGGAGTATGGAAGAAGTGAATGTTTTCAGATACTTGGGAGTTGACGTTATCTATGGAGGCAAAGAAGGGAATGTATGAAAGTATAGTAGTACCAACACTCGTATATGGATGTGAAGCTTGGGTGGTAAATGCAGCAGCGAGGAGACGGTTGGAGGCAGTGGAGATGTCCTGTCTAAGGGCAATGTGTGGTGTAAATATTATGCAGAAAATTCGGAGTGTGGAAATTAGGAGAAGGTGTGGAGTTAATAAAAGCATTAGTCAGAGGGCAGAAGAGGGGTTGTTGAGGTGGTTTGGTCATTTAGAGAGAATGGATCAAAGTAGAATGACATGGAAAGCATATAAATCTATAGGGGAAGGAAAGAGGGGTAGGGGTCGTCCTCGAAAGGGTTGGAAAGAGGGGGTAAAGGAGGTTTTGTGGGTGAGGGGCTTGGACTTCCAGCAAGCGTGCATGAGCGTGTTAGATAGGAGTGAATGGAGACGAATGATACTTGGGACCTGACGATCTGTTGGAGTGTGAGCAGGGTAATATTTAGTGAAGGGATTCAGGGAAACCGGTTATTTTCATATAGTCGGACTTGAGTCCTGGAAATGGGAAGTACAATGCCTGCACTTTAAAGGAGGGGTTTGGGATATTGGCAGTTTGGAGGGATATGTTGTGTATCTCTATACGTATATGCTTCTAAACTGTTATATTCTGAGCACCTCTGCAAAAGCAGTGATAATGTGTGAGTGTGGTGAAAGTGTTGAATGATGATGAAAGTATTTTCTTTTTGGGGATTTTCTTTCTTTTTTTTGGGTCACCCTGCCTCGGTGGGAGACGACCGACTTGTTGAAAAAAAAAAAAAAAAAAATAATAAAATACACTGTAGGTACATTTCCAATTTTTTTTTTTTTTTCAACAAGTCGGCCGTCTCCCACCGAGGCAGGGTGACCCAAAAAAGAAAGAAAATCCCCAAAAAGAAAATACTTTCATCATCATTCAACACTTTCACCACACTCACACATTATCACTGTTTTTGCAGAGGTGCTCAGAATACAACAGTTTAGAAGCATACACATATAAAGATACACAACATATCCCTCCAAACTGCCAATATCCCAAACCCCTCCTTTAAAGTGCAGGCATTGTACTTCCCATTTCCAGGACTCAAGTCCGACTATATGAAAATAACCGGTTTCCCTGAATCCCTTCACTAAATAATACCCTGCACACACTCCAACAGATCGTCAGGTCCCAAGTACCATTCGTCTCCATTCACTCCTATCTAACACGCTCACGCACACTTGCTGGAAGTCCAAGCCCCTTGCCCACAAAACCTCCTTTACCCCCTCTCTCCAACCCTTTCGAGGATGACCCCTACCCCACCTTCCTTCCCCTATAGATTTATATGCTTTCCAAATACACTGTTATAATCATTTAACATACTGTTACTCCTACTCACTTGGTGCCTCTTTAGCATGTCAAGTCCCAGAAGCATATCCATTGGCTGTTCTTCAAGTATACTGAAGGACGATGCCAGAAAATCTCTTTCGATCTGTATTTGGCCCATATGAACACGTCCTATAATTTTCTGTGTGCCAACACCCTTGGCAATGCCTGCCCACCGAGTGTCCACCAGACGCATTATGTTGCATCTCTCGGCACATGCCTGTGACATGATGGTTGTCTGTGCGCCTAAATTGGAAGATCACAGTTATATTACCATCACTGGAAAATAATGGTGACCAATACAAAATTTATACAATAATACTGTACAAAAGAAAAGATAAAAAATATAAAAACATCAAAAATAATTTATTAACTAATCAACACAGTTTCTACATTCAGAGCAAGAGCAACAAAAAGCTTATGTTACTAACTACTTTACCGTAATCAATTGTAAATAACTTCAACATTCACAGCAAAATCTGCTAGAAGCTTATAGTGCTAACTACTGTTATCCACCATTCATAACATTAACATTCACAGAAAAAACAGCAGAGTTTAGGGTATTAACTACCACATCTACAAAACTTCAACATTCATAGCAAGAGCAGCAAACAGTTTACTAACCTGAGTCAATAAAAGCCTTCACATCATGACCATTGACTTTACAGTTTATATAAAGCATGTGCACAGTGCCAAAACTTTCAGGGTTGTATTCCATGGCTGCTTCCATATTGGCATTGATATTCTGTGAAAGGTACAAAGTGATATTGTGAACATGATATTAAGTGGAATGATGACATACTTAAGAGAGATATGGTGACATTAATATGCTGTGGAAGGCAGACATACTTAGAGGGACATTCTGATATCAATATTCTGTGGAAAACAGACATAAGTAGAGGCATCTAAAATTACATTCCCATACTAGAGGTAAATCAAGTGCACGCTAGCTATTCAACAATATTAAGATCACTTCTAACTTTAGGCTCCATTGAGTACAGTTAAGTAGCAAGTGTGTCCCATATTCATTGGGCTTAACGCCTGAGCCTCTGCAAGTCCTTGTTCAGAATTACCTACACAATTTTGAAATTTTGGCACTGAACACACATTAATTAAAAAAAAAAAAACTAGGACTTGTAGAGTATCTCCATTCCTTCTTACAACTACTCTTATTCTCAATGATGATAATGAAGAAAACTTATTCAACATTAAGTACTGTAATACAAAGACCATTAGAGCCAGCATAAGTCTATATCAAGGCAAGGAGAGCACTATCATGACTTGATTAAGGTCTCCTTGAATGAAACACTTGTCTTGACAAAGACTTGCTCTGGCTCTGTGTCTTAGTAATTACTTATATTTGTCGACACTGCCCTCCAGCCAATGTTCAAAATTTTATACGAGTCCCACAGATTGTCATATTAACAAATTTCTGGATACAGTACTTATATTAAACTATTGTTGATCTCTCACCTCCTGCTGAATCTCATTAGCAATGAGACGCTGAGCTTCCATGTCAAAAGGATCTGCAGTCAACAGCCTGATTCTTTGCTGTTCTCGATCTCGTCGGATTTCTTGTTGCTCCCGGAGCACAGATGCAAATTTTTCTGCCATAGAAATTAGTCAAAGGTAAAAGTACCTCTAACACACAAACTTATATAAAGAGGAAGCAACACATATTTTAAGACTATGGAGAAGTACAGTGACAATAACAAGGGTAAAAGCTTGACAAGCAGTATTGTAATACAGTACGTACTTATAATGAAAGTTAAATTAAATACTCAAGAATAAGATGAGGAGTAAAATAGAAACAAAATAAGAGTGAATGAGCAAAAATACATTAAATGAATAAATACAGGGAGAAGATAACAGTATACAGCCTAAAAATGCAAACTTATAAAGTGCCCTCACATAGGCAGGTGTTAACAGGTGAATGTAGGTTAACAGGTGAATGTAGGTTAACAGGTGAATGTAGGTTAACAGGTGAATGTAGGCTAACAGGTGAATGTAGGCTAACAGGTGAATGTAGGTTAACAGGTGAATGTAGGTTAACAGGTGAATGTAGGTTAACAGGTGAATGTAGGCTAACAGGTGAATGTAGGCTAACAGGTGAATGTAGGTTAACAGGTGAATGTAGGTTAACAGGTGAATGTAGGTTAACAGGTGAATGTAGGTTAACAGGTGAATGTAGGTTAACAGGTGAATGTAGGTTAACAGGTGAATGTAGGTTAACAGGTGAATGAAGGTTAACAGGTGAATGTAGGTTAACAGGTGAATGTACTTTGTAACTGATGAAAACACATTGATATTATGAAGATTTAACAAGATAAAAATCTGACAAAGACAACAAGAGATGGAAGCTCTATTAAATACAGTATTACTGAAATACTGTACTGTACAGCAGTGTGATAGTGACACTGTACTTTACAGTAGTGTGATAGTGACACTGTACTGTACAGTAGTGTGATAGTGACACTGTACTGTACAGTAGTGTGATAGTGACACTGTACTTTACAGTAGTGTGATAGTGACACTGTACTTTACAGTAGTGTGATAGTGACACTGTACTGTACAGTAGTGTGATAGTGACACTGTACTTTACAGTAGTGTGATAGTGACACTGTACTGTACAGTAGTGTGATAGTGACACTGTACTTTACAGTAGTGTGATAGTGACACTGTACTGTACAGTAGTGTGATAGTGACACTGTACTGTACAGTAGTGTGATAGTGACACTGTACTGTACAGTAGTGTGATAGTGACACTGTACTGTACAGTAGTGTGATAGTGACACTGTACTGTACAGTAGTGTGATAGTGACACTGTACTGTACAGTAGTGTGATAGTGACACTGTACTTTACAGTAGTGTGATAGTGACACTGTACTGTACAGTAGTGTGATAGTGACACTGTACTGTACAGTAGTGTGATAGTGACACTGTACTGTACAGTAGTGTGATAGTGACACTGTACTTTACAGTAGTGTGATAGTGACACTGTACTTTACAGTAGTGTGATAGTGACACTGTACTGTACAGCAGTGTGATAGTGACACTGTACTGTACAGCAGTGTGATAGTGACACTGTACTGTACAGTAGTGTGATAGTGACACTGTACTGTACAGTAGTGTGATAGTGACACTGTACTTTACAGTAGTGTGATAGTGACACTGTACTTTACAGTAGTGTGATAGTGACACTGTACTTTACAGTAGTGTGATAGTGACACTGTACTTTACAGTAGTGTGATAGTGACACTGTACTTTACAGTAGTGTGATAGTGACACTGTACTGTACAGTAGTGTGATAGTGACACTGTACTGTACAGTAGTGTGATAGTGACACTGTACTTTACAGTAGTGTGATAGTGACACTGTACTTTACAGTAGTGTGATAGTGACACTGTACTGTACAGTAGTGTGATAGTGACACTGTACTGTACAGCAGTGTGATAGTGACACTGTACTGTACAGCAGTGTGATAGTGACACTGTACTGTACAGCAGTGTGATAGTGACACTGTACTGTACAGTAGTGTGATAGTGACACTGTACTGTACAGTAGTGTGATAGTGACACTGTACTGTACAGCAGTGTGATAGTGACACTGTACTGTACAGTAGTGTGATAGTGACACTGTACTGTACAGCAGTGTGATAGTGACACTGTACTGTACAGCAGTGTGATAGTGACACTGTACTGTACAGTAGTGTGATAGTGACACTGTACTGTACAGTAGTGTGATAGTGACACTGTACTGTACAGTAGTGTGATAGTGACACTGTACTGTACAGCAGTGTGATAGTGACACTGTACTGTACAGCAGTGTGATAGTGACACTGTACTGTACAGTAGTGTGATAGTGACACTGTACTGTACAGTAGTGTGATAGTGACACTGTACTGTACAGTAGTGTGATAGTGACACTACTGTACAGTAGTGTGATAGTGACACTGTACTTTACAGTAGTGTGATAGTGACACTGTACTGTACAGTAGTGTGATAGTGACACTGTACTGTACAGTAGTGTGATAGTGACACTGTACTTTACAGTAGTGTGATAGTGACACTGTACTGTACAGTAGTGTGATAGTGACACTGTACTGTACAGTAGTGTGATAGTGACACTGTACTGTACAGTAGTGTGATAGTGACACTGTACTGTACAGTAGTGTGATAGTGACACTGTACTTTACAGTAGTGTGATAGTGACACTGTACTGTACAGTAGTGTGATAGTGACACTGTACTTTACAGTAGTGTGATAGTGACACTGTACTGTACAGTAGTGTCATAGTGACACTGTACTTTACAGTAGTGTGATAGTGACACTGTACTGTACAGTAGTGTGATAGTGACACTGTACTTTACAGTAGTGTGATAGTGACACTGTACTGTACAGTAGTGTGATAGTGACACTGTACTTTACAGTAGTGTGATAGTGACACTGTACTGTACAGTAGTGTGATAGTGACACTGTACTTTACAGTAGTGTGATAGTGACACTGTACTGTACAGTAGTGTGATAGTGACACTGTACTTTACAGTAGTGTGATAGTGACACTGTACTGTACAGTAGTGTGATAGTGACACTGTATTGTACAGTAGTGTGATAGTGACACTGTACTTTACAGTAGTGTGATAGTGACACTGTACTTTACAGTAGTGTGATAGTGACACTGTACTTTACAGTAGTGTGATAGTGACACTGTACTTTACAGTAGTGTGATAGTGACACTGTACTGTACAGTAGTGTGATAGTGACACTGTACTTTACAGTAGTGTGATAGTGACACTGTACTTTACAGTAGTGTGATAGTGACACTGTACTTTACAGTAGTGTGATAGTGACACTGTACTGTACAGTAGTGTGATAGTGACACTGTACTTTACAGTAGTGTGATAGTGACACTGTACTTTACAGTAGTGTGATAGTGACACTGTACTTTACAGTAGTGTGATAGTGACACTGTACTTTACAGTAGTGTGATAGTGACACTGTACTGTACAGTACTGTGATAGTGACACTGTACTTTACAGTAGTGTGATAGTGACACTGTACTTTACAGTAGTGTGATAGTGACACTGTACTTTACAGTAGTGTGATAGTGACACTGTACTGTAGTGTGAGAGTAACACTGTACTGTACAGAAGTATGATAGTAACAGTGTACTGTACAGCAGTGTGATAGTGACACTGTACTGTAGTGTGAGAGTAACACTGTACTGTACAGCAGTATGATAGTAACAGTGTACTGTACAGTAGTGTGTTAGTAACACTGTACTGTACAGTAGTATGATAGTAACAGTGTACTGTACAGTAGTGTGTTAGTAACACTGTACTGTACAGCAGTATGATAGTAACAGTGTACTGTACAGTAGTGTGTTAGTAACACTGTACTGTACAGCAGTATGATAGTAACAGTGTATTGTACATACAGCAGTGTGATAGTGACACTGTACTGTAGTGTGTTAGTAACACTGTACTGTACAGTAGTATGATAGTAACAGTGTACTGTACAGTAGTGTGTTAGTAACACTGTACTGTACAGCAGTATGATAGTAACAGTGTATTGTACATACAGCAGTGTGATAGTGACACTGTACTGTAGTGTGAGAGTAACACTGTACTGTACAGCAGTATGATAGTAACAGTGTACTGTACAGCAGTGTGATAGTGACACTGTACTGTAGTGTGAGAGTAACACTGTACTGTACAGCAGTATGATAGTAACAGTGTACTGTACAGCAGTGTGATAGTGACACTGTACTGTAGTGTGAGAGTAACACTGTACTGTACAGCAGTATGATAGTAACAGTGTACTGTACAGCAGTGTGATAGTGACACTACTGTAGTGTGAGAGTAACACTGTACTGTACAGCAGTATGATAGTAACAGTGTACTGTACAGTAGTTAGTAACACTGTACTGTACAGTAGTATGATAGTAACAGTGTACTGTACAGTAGTGTGTTAGTAACACTGTACTGTACAGCAGTATGATAGTAACAGTGTACTGTACAGTAGTGTGTTAGTAACACTGTACTGTACAGTAGTATGATAGTAACAGTGTACTGTACAGTAGTGTGTTAGTAACACTGTACTGTACAGCAGTATGATAGTAACAGTGTACTGTACAGTAGTGTGTTAGTAACACTGTACTGTACAGTAGTATGATAGTAACAGTGTACTGTACAGTAGTGTGTTAGTAACACTGTACTGTACAGCAGTATGATAGTAACAGTGTACTGTACAGTAGTGTGTTAGTAACACTGTACTGTACAGTAGTATGATAGTAACAGTGTACTGTACAGTAGTGTGTTAGTAACACTGTACTGTACAGTAGTATGATAGTAACAGTGTACTGTACAGTAGTGTGTTAGTAACACTGTACTGTACAGCAGTATGATAGTAACAGTGTACTGTACATACATCAGTGTGATAGTGACACTGTACTGTAGTGTGAGAGTAACACTGTACTGTACAGCAGTATGATAGTAACAGTGTACTGTACAGTAGTGTGTTAGTAACACTGTACTGTACAGTAGTATGATAATAACAGTGTACTGTACAGTAGTGTGTTAGTAACACTGTACTGTACAGCAGTATGATAGTAACAGTGTACTGTACAGTAGTGTGTTAGTAACACTGTACTGTAGTGTGAGAGTAACACTGTACTGTACAGCAGTATGATAGTAACAGTGTACTGTACAGTAGTGTGTTAGTAACACTGTACTGTACAGCAGTATGATAGTAACAGTGTACTGTACAGTAGTGTGATAGTAACACTGTACAGTAGTGTGTTAGTAACACTGTACAGTAGTGTGTTAGTAACACTGTACAGTAGTGTGTTAGTAACACTGTACTGTAGTGTGTTAGTAACACTGTACTGTAGTGTGATAGTAACACTGTACAGTAGTGTGATAGTAACACTGTACGGTAGTGTGTTAGTAACACTGTACTGTAGTGTGTTAGTAACACTGTACAGTAGTGTGATAGTAACACTGTACAGTAGTGTGTTAGTAACACTGTACAGTAGTGTGTTAGTAACACTGTACAGTAGTGTGTTAGTAACACTGTACTGTAGTGTGTTAGTAACACTGTACAGTAGTGTGTTAGTAACACTGTACAGTAGTGTGTTAGTAACACTGTACAGTAGTGTGTTAGTAACACTGTACTGTAGTGTGATAGTAACACTGTACAGTAGTGTGATAGTAACACTGTACTGTAGTGTGTTAGTAACACTGTACTGTAGTGTGTTAGTAACACTGTACAGTAGTGTGATAGTAACACTGTACAGTAGTGTGTTAGTAACACTGTACAGTAGTGTGTTAGTAACACTGTACAGTAGTGTGTTAGTAACACTGTACTGTAGTGTGTTAGTAACACTGTACAGTAGTGTGTTAGTAACACTGTACTGTAGTGTGTTAGTAACACTGTACAGTAGTGTGTTAGTAACACTGTACAGTAGTGTGTTAGTAACACTGTATTATACCATCACATATATTTTTAGTTCTGTTATCATGCAAAAAATTTTCTTTACTATGACAACAAAATTTTTGACAGAAACTCGAACATATGCAAGATCAAATAACTTTAATTTTAATGGTATCATGATCATTAAGGATATGCATGCTGTACAGTCAGCACTCTAAATTCGAGGGGTTCATATTCTGAAGATTTTGATTATCCAAAGTTTTTACTGATGGCCAACCTGTGAATAAATTAGATTATTTGTGGAGTGTCTCACTGTACCTTTTTTTTTTTTTTTTTTTTAGCAGGCTTAGCATATGACCTTTAAACTGTAGGGTTTAATGCACAACCCCAACTTATGGGGCTTGATGCACAACACTTAAATTTTGGAGATTGGATTTTGACTCCTAAATTGTGTGGTTTGATGTACAACTCCAAGTGTGGGGTTTGGTGCATATGTATACTACATATATTTATATATTTATTTATATATTTATCAGGTAGTAGGTTGGTAGACAGCAACCACCCAGGGAAGTACTACCGTCCTGCCAGATGACTGTGAAACAGAAACCTGTAACTGTTTTGCATGATGGTAGGATTGCTGGTTTCTTTTTCTGTCTCATAAACACGCTAGATAACAGGGATATCTTGCTACTCCTACTTACACTTTGGTCACACTTCACAGACACGCACATGCATATATATATACATACATCTAGGTTTTTCCCCTTTTTCTAAATAGTTCTTGTTCTTCTTTATTTCTTCTATTGTCCATAGGGAACTGGAAAAGAATCTTTCCTCCGTAAGCCATGCGTGTCGTATGAGGCGACTAAAATGCCGGGAGCAATGGGCTAGTAACCCCTTCTCCTGTAGACATTTACTAAAAAAGAGAAGAAGAAAAGCTTTATAAAACTGGGATGCTTGAATGTGCGTGGATGTAGTGCAGATGACAAGAAACAGATGATTGCTGATGTTATGAATGAAAAGAAGTTGGATGTCCTGGCCCTAAGCGAAACAAAGCTGAAGGGGGTAGGGGAGTTTCGGTGGGGGGAAATAAATGGGATTAAATCTGGATTATCTGAGAGAGTTAGAGCAAAGGAAGGGGTAGCAGTAATGTTGAAGGATCAGTTATGGAAGGAGAAAAGAGAATATGAATGTGTAAATTCAAGAATTATGTGGATTAACGTAAAGGTTGGATGTGAAAAGTGGGTCATAATAAGCGTGTATGCACCTGGAGAAGAGAGGAATGTAGAGGAGAGAGAGAGATTTTGGGAGATGTTAAGTGAATGTATAGGAGCCTTTGAACCAAGTGAGAGAGTAATTGTGGTAGGGGATCTGAATGCTAAAGTAGGAGAAACTTTTAGAGAGGGTGTGGTAGGTAAGTTTGGGATGCCAGGTGTAAATGATAATGGGAGCCCTTTGATTGAACTTTGTATAGAAAGGGGTTTAGTTATAGGTAATACATATTTTAAGAAAAAGAGGATAAATAAGTATACAAGATATGATGTAGGGCAAAATGACAGTAGTTTGTTGGATTATGTATTGGTAGATAAAAGACTGTTGAGTAGACTTCAGGATGTACATGTTTATAGAGGGGCCACAGATATATCAGATCACTTTCTAGTTGTAGCTACACTGAGGATAAAAGGTAGATGGGATACAAGGAGAATAGAAGCATCAGGGAAGAGAGAGGTGAAGGTTTATAAACTATACGAGGAGGTAGTTAGGGTAAGATATAAACAGCTATTGGAGGATAGATGGGCTAATGAGAGCATAGGCAATGGGGTCGAAGAAGTATGGGGTAGGTTTAAAAATGTAGTGTTAGAGTGTTCAGCAGAAGTTTGTGGTTACAGGAAAGTGGGTGCAGGAGGGAAGAGGAGCGATTGGTGGAATGATGATGTAAAGAGAGTAGTAAGGGAGAAAAAGTTAGCATATGAGAAGTCTTTACAAAGTAGAAGTGATGCAAGGAGGGAAGAGTATATGGAGAAAAAGAGAGAGGTTAAGAGAGTGGTGAAGCAATGTAAAAAGAGAGCAAATGAGAGAGTGGGTGAGATGTTATCAACAAATTTTGTTGAAAATAAGAAAAAGTTTAGGAGTGAGATTAACAAGTTAAGGAAGCCTAGAGAACAAATGGATTTGTCAGTTAAAAATAGAAGAGGAGAGTTATTAAATGGAGAGTTAGAGGTATTGGGAAGATGGAGGGAATATTTTGAGGAATTGTTAAATGTTGATGAAGATAGGGAAGCTGTGATTTCGTGTATAGGGCAAGGAGGAATAACATCTTGTAGGAGTGAGGAAGTGCCAGTTGTGAGTGTGGGGGAAGTTCGTGAGGCAGTAGGTAAAATGAAAGGGGGTAAGGCAGCCGGGATTGATGGGATAAAGATAGAAATGTTAAAAGCAGGTGGGGATATAGTTTTGGAGTGGTTGGTGCAATTATTTAATAAATGTATGGAAGAGGGTAAGGTACCTAGGGATTGGCAGAGAGCATGCATAGTTCCTTTGTATAAAGGCAAAGGGGATAAAAGAGAGTGCAAAAATTATAGGGGGATAAGTCTGTTGAGTATACCTGGTAAAGTGTATGGTAGAGTTATTACTGAAAGAATTAACCCTTTGACTGTTTCAGGCCCCTCTCTGAAACTGTCATTCTATGTCGCCAAATATTCGAAAAAAAAAAATTATTTTTTCTTATGAAAATGTTAGGAATATTTTTAGTAGTGTTTTAAGCCTAAAAAAAAAATTTTGCCATCAGTACTTACCAAGATATAGAGCCGCAAAGTTTGCAGAAAGTGACGTGCGTACGGCAACAGCGGCGACCGCCGCCCACCCGGTATTCTTTTATTTACTCTATTTCAAAGGTTTCTTGCATTTTTCAATATTTTTCTGTTCCAGGTAACTTATGTGGCCTGTGAGACCAATGTAAGGTGCATTGTTCAAATATACACTCATTGTTTACAACACAATAACAGAACAAACTTTATCACTATTAGTTTGTGTATACACTTTGTTTACACAAACAAACAATACAAAACAATGTTTATTACTATTGTTCCATAATATATATACATATGTACAGTCACTAAACATGTTCCTAGAACTGCTGCAGCTTGTGGAACTCTTTGAAACATGGGTATATGCAGAGGGGCACTTCACACATAAAACGAGTGTCTCTGCGTGTTTGTGGGCGTTTTGTGATATGCATACATACATAACACCTCTTCTGAGCATTTTTCTTGGCAGTAGTAGGAGGCAGTTGTATGGGGTAGTGATCACCAGGCCTCAAACGAGATGACGTCTGTGGGCGCTGGTCTATTGCAGGAGTTGCTCCTTGTTACTTTGCAATTATTTGTCTGATTACTGACAGGCTATTATTATTATTATTATCACACCGGCCGATTCCCACCAAGGCAGGGTGGCCCGAAAAAGAAAAACTTTCACCATCATTCACTCCATCACTGTCTTGCCAGAAGGGTGCTTTACACTACAGTTTTAAACTGCAACATTAACACCCCTCCTTCAGAGTGCAGGCACTGTACTTCCCATCTCCAGGACTCAAGTCCGGCCTGCCGGTTTCCCTGAATCCCTTCATAAATGTTACTTTGCTCACACTCCAACAGCACGTCAAGTATTAAAAACCATTTGTCTCCATTCACTCCTATCAAACACGCTCACGCATGCCTGCTGGAAGTCCAAGCCCCTCGCACACAAAACCTCCTTTACCCCCTCCCTCCAACCCTTCCTAGGCCGACCCCTACCCCGCCTTCCTTCCACTACAGACTGATACACTCTTGAAGTCATTCTGTTTCGCTCCATTCTCTCTACATGTCCGAACCACCTCAACAACCCTTCCTCAGCCCTCTGGACAACAGTTTTGGTAATCCCGCACCTCCTCCTAACTTCCAAACTACGAATTCTCTGCATTATATTCACACCACACATTGCCCTCAGACATGACATCTCCACTGCCTCCAGCCTTCTCCTCGCTGCAACATTCATCACCCACGCTTCACACCCATATAAGAGCGTTGGTAAAACTATACTCTCATACATTCCCCTCTTTGCCTCCAAGGACAAAGTTCTTTGTCTCCACAGACTCCTAAGTGCACCACTCACTCTTTTTCCCTCATCAATTCTATGATTCACCTCATCTTTCATAGACCCATCTGCTGACACGTCCACTCCCAAATATCTGAATACGTTCACCTCCTCCATACTCTCTCCCTCCAATCTGATATTCAATCTTTCATCACCTAATCTTTTTGTTATCCTCATAACCTTACTCTTTCCTGTATTCACCTTTAATTTTCTTCTTTTGCACACCCTACCAAATTCATCCACCAATCTCTGCAACTTCTCTTCAGAATCTCCCAAGAGCACAGTGTCATCAGCAAAGAGCAGCTGTGACAACTCCCACTTTGTGTGTGATTCTTTATCTTTTAACTCCACGCCTCTTGCCAAGACCCTCGCATTTACTTCTCTTACAACCCCATCTATAAATATATTAAACAACCACGGTGACATCACACATCCTTGTCTAAGGCCTACTTTTACTGGGAAAAAATTTCCCTCTTTCCTACATACTCTAACTTGAGCCTCACTATCCTCGTAAAAACTCTTCACTGCTTTCAGTAACCTACCTCCTACACCATACACTTGCAACATCTGCCACATTGCCCCCCTATCCACCCTGTCATACGCCTTTTCCAAATCCATAAATGCCACAAAGACCTCTTTAGCCTTATCTAAATACTGTTCACTTATATGTTTCACTGTAAACACCTGGTCCACACACCCCCTACCTTTCCTAAAGCCTCCTTGTTCATCTGCTATCCTATTCTCCGTCTTACTCTTAATTCTTTCAATTATAACTCTACCATACACTTTACCAGGTACACTCAACAGACTTATCCCCCTATAATTTTTGCACTCTCTTTTATCCCCTTTGCCTTTATACAAAGGAACTATGCATGCTCTCTGCCAATCCCTAGGTACCTTACCTTCTTCCATACATTTATTAAATAATTGCACCAACCACTCCAAAACTATATCCCCACCTGCTTTTAACATTTCTATCTTTATCCCATCAATCCCGGCTGCCTTACCCCCTTTCATTTTACCTACTGCCTCACGAACTTCCCCCACACTCACAACTGGCTCTTCCTCACTCCTACAAGATGTTATTCCTCCTTGCCCTATACACGAAATCACAGCTTCCCTATCTTCATCAACATTTAACAATTCCTCAAAATATTCCTTCCATCTTCCCAATACCTCTAACTCTCCATTTAATAACTCTCCTCTCCTATTTTTAACTGACAAATCCATTTGTTCTCTAGGCTTTCTTAACTTGTTAATCTCACTCCAAAACTTTTTCTTATTTTCAACAAAATTTGTTGATAACATCTCACCCACTCTCTCATTTGCTCTCTTTTTACATTGCTTCACCACTCTCTTAACTTCTCTCTTTTTCTCCATATACTCTTCCCTCCTTGCATCACTTCTACTTTGTAAAAACTTCTCATATGCTAACTTTTTCTCCCTTACTACTCTCTTTACATCATCATTCCACCAATCGCTCCTCTTCCCTCCTGCACCCACTTTCCTGTAACCACAAACTTCTGCTGAACACTCTAACACTACATTTTTAAACCTACCCCATACCTCTTCGACCCCATTGCCTATGCTCTCATTAGCCCATCTATCCTCCAATAGCTGTTTATATCTTACCCTAACTGCCTCCTCTTTTAGTTTATAAACCTTCACCTCTCTCTTCCCTGATGCTTCTATTCTCCTTGTATCCCATCTACCTTTTACTCTCAGTGTAGCTACAACTAGAAAGTGATCTGATATATCTGTGGCCCCTCTATAAACATGTACATCCTGAAGTCTACTCAACAGTCTTTTATCTACCAATACATAATCCAACAAACTACTGTCATTTCGCCCTACATCATATCGTGTATACTTATTTATCCTCTTTTTCTTAAAATATGTATTACCTATAACTAAACCCCTTTCTATACAAAGTTCAATCAAAGGGCTCCCATTATCATTTACACCTGGCACCCCAAACTTACCTACCACACCCTCTCTAAAAGTTTCTCCTACTTTAGCATTCAAGTCCCCTACCACAATTACTCTCTCACTTGGTTCAAAGGCTCCTATACATTCACTTAACATCTCCCAAAATCTCTCTCTCTCCTCTGCATTCCTCTCTTCTCCAGGTGCATACACGCTTATTATGACCCACTTCTCGCATCCAACCTTTACTTTAATCCACATAATTCTTGAATTTACACATTCATATTCTCTTTTCTCCTTCCATAACTGATCATTTAACATTACTGCTACCCCTTCCTTTGCTCTAACTCTCTCAGATACTCCAGATTTAATCCCATTTATTTCCCCCCACTGAAACTCTCCTACCCCCTTCAGCTTTGTTTCGCTTAGGGCCAGGACATCCAACTTCTTTTCATTCATAACATCAGCAATCATCTGTTTCTTGTCATCCGCACTACATCCACGCACATTTAAGCAACCCAGTTTTATAAAGTTTTTCTTCTTCTCTTTTTTAGTAATTGTATACAGGAGAAGGGGTTACTAGCCCATTGCTCCCGGCATTTTAGTCGCCTCATACGACACGCATGGCTTACGGAGGAAAGATTCTTTTCCACTTCCCCATGGACAATAGAAGAAATAAAAAAGAACAAGAGCTATTTAGAAAAAGGAGAAAAACCTAGATGTATGTATATATATATATGCATGTGCGTGTCTGTGAAGTGTGACCAAAGTGTAAGTAGGAGTAGCAAGATATCCCTGTTATCTTAGCGTGTTTATGAGACAGAAAAAGAAGCCAGCAATCCTACCATCATGCAAAACAGTTACAGGTTTTTGTTTCACAGTCATCTGGCAGGACGGTAGTACTTCCCTGGGTGGTTGCTGTCTACCAACCTACTACCTAAGGCTAAATTCACCATATTTTGGTGTTTTGTTGGTCTTCAACTTGTATATGTTATAAGCATTTAGCATAGAGATATCAACAAGATGGAAAAAAAGTTTTATATACCACTTATAACTCTTGCGTACACAGTCTGCAAACCCAATCTGCATGTCACATTTGTCCACTAAGCGCATATTGAGGTTGTAGTCCATGACAGCTGCAGGCTTTAGAATGGGTTCATTGGTTTCTCTGTTGTCCCTGCCACTGGGTACCATTTCGTTTCTGTGAACTGATGTCAACAATGTGACATCACGTTTGTCATGCCACCGAAATGCCATGATGTCATTGGCAGCAAAGGCTTGCACCTCACCTCTGCGAGTGCCAGCGTTGAACCTTGGCATATGTTTACGATTACCACGCACTGTGCCACACACGTCTGTCAAGTTCACTCGCAAGAAATCACTGAGTAAGGGGCTTGTGTACCAGTTATCAGTAAATAACATATGCCCCTTACCAAGATATAGTTCCATCATTGTTCGAACCACATCACCAGAGATACCCAATAACTTCATGGTATCTCTCAAAGTATTACTGCCAGTGTACACAATGATATCCAAAACTAGACCACTTCTGCAATCACACAGTACAAATAGCTTTATACCAAAGCGTTTCCTCTTGCTTGGTATATATTGCTTGAATGAGAGTCTTCCTTTGAATAAAATCAAGGACTCATCAATAACAAGCTTCCTGAAGGGATAAAAATACATGCAGCACTTTTGTTTCAGGTACATAAACACATTTCTGATCTTATATAACCTGTCGCTTCTGTCAGGCCTGGTTTTGTCTGAAAAGTGTAACATACGTAACAGCATCAGGAAACGATTGACACCTATAATGTCACTAAAACCTGGAGTTGAAATCAGGCGTTCTGTTGCCCAGTATGTGGTGACAGTGTGCTTATACACATGTGGCATAAGCATTATTGTGGCAAAAAACAGGTACATCTCTGCCACAGTTGTCTCCTTCCACTTGTGTAGCCATGATTTTGGTGAGAGAATTGTATTTGCCATGGTGTAATCACAGTATGTGTTTGTTTCCCTGACAATGATGTCCATCAGGGGTTCATCGAAGAATAACTCAAAGCAGTCCAGTTCACTGGCATTGTTCCCAAGTGGACAAGATGGCTTTATTCCACTTTGTGTTTCATCAAAGTCATGGGGACTGGGAACAAACTCGTCACCGTCCTGCCAATCCCAGATGCGGTCTGCTGGTGGGGTCTGGATATTGTACCGTGGTTGTGGTTGTGCAGGTTGTGGTTGTGCAGGTTGTGGTTGTGCAGGTTGTGGTGGTGCAGGTTCTGGGAGTGTGGGGTAGGGTGAGGCTGGTTGCTGTGCTGCGTCAGCAGCGTGGGTAGTAGCGTGGCCCGCTGATGGTGCCACATGGGCCGTGCCACCCTCACTATCACCACCACTGCCTCCTCCCTCACTGTCACCATTCATACCCATCGTTACAATATCGTCATCTTCACTATCAGGTCGTGGTGCAGGGCCACGGGATGTGCTCCCAGAGTTTCTCCTTCCCCTTGGAACAACATATGAAACACTACCAGACCGCATGCTACGTCGTACATACTGGCGCTTCACTGGGGAATATTCACTCTCACTGTCACTAGAACTGCTTTCAATGACCTTGAAATCACTATCACTATCACTATCACTGCTATCATCAGGGTGTTGTACACGACCAAATAGTTTCCTCTTTCGTCCTGGTACAGGCGAACGTGAACGTGAACAAGCCGGCACAGCACCAGAGGTGGAAGGTTGTGGGTCATCTGGGTTTTCATCACTAATTACGTTATCCTGGGCACTTTTTCCGGTAACACTCACTTCAAAACCCTGGAATTCACTGTCACTGACATTTTCATCGCTGTTAGAGCTATCACTTGGGAACAAAAGACCTCCAATCCGCCGAGGAGTGAGGAACTTCTTACCGAGAGGCATGGTAAAAATGGACTAACAACATGGCGTTCCCACAATGCACCGCTGGGTCCCAGATTTTTTTCACAGGGTGCACACCGACCACTGAGACCCATTCTCTCTCGTGTAGGCCTACCAGGCCTTTGGCGCTTGATTTGAAGCCGCTAGAATTTGTGCGTATAAATACGTCAGAAACATTGGCTCGTAAGATGTATTTATACATTGGAAACAGTCAAAGGGTTAAGAGTAAGACGGAGAATAGGATAGCAGGTGAACAAGGAGGCTTTAGGAAAGGTAGGGGGTGTGTGGACCAGGTGTTTACAGTGAAACATATAAGTGAACAGTATTTAGATAAGGCTAAAGAGGTCTTTGTGGCATTTATGGATTTGGAAAAGGCGTATGACAGGGTGGATACGGGGGCAATGTGGCAGATGTTGCAGGTGTATGGTGTAGGAGGTAGGTTACTGAAAGCAGTGAAGAGTTTTTACGAGGATAGTGAGGCTCAAGTTAGAGTATGTAGGAAAGAGGGAAATTATTTCCCAGTAAAAGTAGGCCTTAGACAAGGATGTGTGATGTCACCATGGTTGTTTAATATATTTATAGATGAGGTTGTAAGAGAAGTAAATGCGAGGGTCTTGGCAAAAGGCGTGGAGTTAAAAGATAAAGAATCACACATAAAGTGGGAGTTGTCACAGTTGCTCTTAGCTGATGACACTGTGCTCTTGGGAGATTCTGAAGAGAAGTTGCAGAGATTGGTGGATGAATTTGGTAGGGTGTGCAAAAGAAGAAAATTAAAAGTGAATACAGGAAAGAGTAAGGTTATGAGGATAACAAAAAGATTAGGTGATGAAAGATTGGATATCAGATTGGAGGGAGAGAGTATGGAGGCGGTGAATGTATTCAGATATTTGGGAGTGGACGTGTCAGCGGATGGGTCTATGAAAGATGAGGTGAATCATAGAATTGATGAGGGGAAAAGGGTGAGTGGTGCACTTAGGAGTCTGTGGAAACAAAGAACTTTGTCCTTGGAGGCAAAGAGGGGAATGTATGAGAGTATAGTTTTACCAACGCTCTTATATGGGTGTGAAGCATGGGTGATGAATGTTGCAGCGAGGAGAAGGTTGGAGGTAGTGGAGATGTCATGTCTGAGGGCAATGTGTGGAGTGAATATAATGCAGAGAATTTGCAGTTTGGAAGTTAGGAGGAGGTGCGGGATTACCAAAACTGTTGTCCAGAGGGCTGAGGAAGGGTTGTTGAGGTGGTTCGGACATGTAGAGAGAATGGAGCGAAATAGAGTGACTTCAAGAGTGTATCAGTCTGTAGTGGAAGGAAGGCGAGGTAGGGGTCGGCCTAGAAAAGGTTGGAGGGACGGGGTAAAGGAGGTTTTGTGTGCGAGGGGGTTGGACTTCCAGCAGGCATGCGTGAGCATGTTTGATAGGAGTGAATGGAGACAAATGGTTTTAAAAACTTGACGTGCTGTTGGAGTGTGAGCAAAGTAACATTTATGAAGGGGTTCAAGGAAACTGGCAGGCCGGACTTGAGTCCTGGAGATGGGAAGTACAGTGCCTGCACTCTGAAGGAGGGGTGTTAATGTTGTAGTTTAAAAACTGTAGTGTAAAGCACCCTTCTGGCAAGACAGTGATGGAGTGAATGATGGTGAAAGTTTTTCTTTTTTGGGCCACCCTGCCTTGGTGGGAATAAGCCAGTGTGATAATAAAAAAAAAAATAATAATTTTCTATTTATTTATGCCCCCTCTGTAGGAGGGGCAGGAATATTTTATGGAATTTGGAGGGCCATATGAGCTGAAGAATCAGTGTAGTTCTGGCAAGACAGTGATGGAGTGAATTATGATGAAAGTGTTTCTTTTCTTTGATCCACCCTACCTCTAAATGAAAAAGTATATTCACAAAATGATAAAATATATTCACAACACACACATACATATATTCCTAATTCTAACAATTATGAACACTGATAGCCCTCAGATTAGCTTCTCATTAAATTCACAAGTACTCAAGGCATAAGGACAACGAGGAATGTCGTACGTTCTCAGCCGAATACTTCAGTTTTGGCTAAATATCATCATTGCCAAGATAAGCTTGAAAAGAAAGAAAAAGTGGTACAAAGTGTAGGAATGAATTGCACTATTCAAAACATCATAGGATAACAAACCCTGAGATATACAAACTATAAACTTACCTAAGTCACCACTGGTGAGGGCCTCAGCTAATTTTGGATTGTTGTGGCGCAGAAGTGCCAGTTGCTCTGGGTTGGCCAACAGCATGTCTCTTATCACTGCCGGGTCATCTTGACCTGCTGATCATGGACAATCTTACTATACTACACTCTATGTTATTACACATACAGTACGGTAATATAAGTAATACTACACAATTTTGTTGCCAGTGTAAAAATAACCAGTCTAGCTACAGCATCTATCAGTATACACATTGATAACGAAAAAACATTCAAGGAAGGTTACAAGAAACTTTAAAAAATAACTACATAAGAGTCAACATTAAATTAATGAATATGAAAGTGCATATTTCAACAAAGTTATTCATGTCTTTTTCTGTATTTATAGATTATCCAGTTTTGATAACGTATACTATTCTCAAAATTATATGCTATGGAAGAAATGAACGTCACAAAGATCATTTCGTTCATGCATAATAACTAGTAATCAAGTTGAATATGTCTACATTATAAACATGGATAATGCAAGTCCTCTTGTATTGCAAGTCAAATATGCTACACTGTTGGTACAGTACAGGTGTTGTATCTTACACTCATCTTTAGCCTAGAAAATATTTTTCTTTGTTCTATAAGTACAGTGGACCCTCGCCTAACGAACGCTTCGCATAACGTTAAATTCGCCTAACGATACATTTTAATGCTAACATTTTGCCTCGGCTAACGCTAAAAAACTCACCTAACGATATTCGTTCTCAGGTACCAATTAATATTGTTACGTGAGGGTCCACTGTAATATTTAGTTATAAACTATCATTTTTACTTACTATATTCATTAAGACTAAATCACTAGCTGCTCTAAACCATTTCAAACAAACCAAAAAAATAATGAACTAAACAAGACTGTTATGATCTTAATTCTACAAAAGTCTTAGATTAAGTACAACAGGTAAAACTATAAAAGTTGAAGAAAGGAATGCTTCATTTATACTACTATACAGTAATTTTATTCACTAACTAGATGAGATCTCAAGTAATTTTTTGTACTAATACCTAACTGAAGCAGTCTCATTTATGTATAGCACTCAGTAATTAATTTATCGGGCGAAACAGCACTACTGTACATCCCTCAGGGCAAAGTGTAAAATATTCACTGACTGATACAAAGTGAAAAACTTGGACACAAATATGAAACATTTAAAATAAGAGATCTCAATATTTGAGCCTTTCAGATTATTATTATTATTATTATTATTATTATGCCTTTTTGTTCTTTATTATTATTACAGTATATTCATGGGAAACCTAGGTAGTAGGCTGGTAGACAGCAACCACCCAGGAAGGTACTACTGTTCTGCCAAGTGAATGTAATACAGAAGCCTGTACTTCTTTTACATGATGGTAGGATTGCTGGTGTCTTATCTCTGTCTCATAAACATGCAAGATTTCAGGTACATCTTGCTACTTCTACTTACACTTAGGTCACACTACACATACATGTACAAGCATATATATACACACCCCTCTGGGTTTTCTTATATTTTCTTACTAGTTCTTGTTCTTGTTTATTTCCTCTTATCTCCATGGAGAAGTGGAACAGAATTCTTCCTCCATAAGCCATGTGTGTTTTAACCCTTTGAGGGTTTCAGACGTACTAGTACGGCTTACGACCCAGGGTTTTTGACGTACTAGTACGCCTAAATTCTAGCGCCCTCAAATCTAGTGGGAGAAAGCTGGTAGGCCTTCATATGAAAGAATGGGTCTATGTGGTCAGTGTGCACAGTATAAAAAAAATCCTGCAGCACACAGTGCATAATGAGAAAAAAAAAACTTTGACAATTTTTTTGGAATAAAACAGCGACTTTGCACTGTATTTTCGTATGGTATTTATTGTTGTATTCTAGTTTTCTTGGTCTCATTTTATAGAATGGAAGACATATTACAGAAATTGAGATGATTTTGACTGGTTTTACAATGAAAGGTACCTTGAAATTGAGCTCAAAGTAGCAGAAATGTTCGATTTTTACCAAATTTCAAAAGTAAACAAATCTTGCCAAGCGTGCAATACACGTCAACTGGTGAGTCTAATATTCTTTTACAAGTTCACCAATAATATTTATACCATTTTTTACACTAATGCAGTAGTCTGCATAACAGTAAATCTTATATTTTTTGTGAGAATAAAAATTCAAAGTGGATAGCAAAAGAATATAAGAGGGGCCTTGAGACGTGACTAATGACCAGAGGAAATGTCATTTTAGTGCCAAGAATGTCTTTCTTGTTTATTCTGGACCCTATTCGGAAATTGGCATCTTTTGAAATTTGTGTGAAATTGGCAAAATTGCTAAATTCTGACCACTGTACTGGATAGTTGAGTTTCATAAATGAGTGGTTTCTTGCACCCATTCGATAGAAAAAATGGAGTTCTAGCGAAATATTCATGTTTTTTGTCGACTAGTACTGTGGAATTGGCCGAAAATGGGGCTCAAAGTGGGCAAAATCGCCGATGCGTAAAAATCGCCGAGACCGCTAACTTTGCGAGAGCATAATTCCGTAAGTTTTCCATCAAATTTCAAACTTTTGGTGTCCTTATGATCGGGAAAAGATTCTCTATCTTTTCATAAGAGAAAATAATTTTTTTTTTTTTAATTTGGCCGACCCTGAGAACGAGTTTCGGAGAGGGCCTGTCGACCCTCAAAGGGTTAAGAAGTGACTAAAATGATGGGAGCAAGGAGCTAGTAACCCCTTCTGTATATATTACTAAATTTAAAAAGAGAAACTTTCATTTTTCTTTTTGGGCCATCCTGCCTTGGTGGGATACTGTCAGTTTGTTGAAAGAAGAATAATATTCATGGGAAAGCACTAAACCTGTAAGGGTCATACAGCACCTGGGGAATGGGAGGTAAGGTTTGATCCAAGAAAGAGGTGTATCTCCAATTCCTCAGATCAAGAGTATTTCATTGGCACGAAAGCACTCTCCTTGAAGGGACAGCCTGAGTCAAAGGCTGGTAATGAAAGTCTACAAGTGTGGCCAACATGCACACTCTCTCTTAATCATGTTCCATAGTCCTGTCCAAATGGGTTTTCACTTTCCATATACATGTACCTGTAGATTTAACCACTTTTATATATGTGCTGCTGCCCTTCACAAATAGAGCTGACCCCCTACATCCCCTTCCTCTCCTCCTTGACTCTACAATTATTTTCCAGCCTATTACAATTTATATACTGGATAATCATAGGTATTTTCTTAAATAATATCAGTGCCATTAACTTCATCCATTTAGGACTTGCTTTGAAAAACTGTTCCCGTATCCTGTGCAGCCGACACATTTCCTGGTTGGTGTTGAAATATTTCTTCTCCAAACAGGTTGTGTACTTGTGTCAGGAACAACTAGTTCCCCATCATTCTCATTGCAACTGCAAAATTTTTTTTGGTCATGTTTGGGTTCAAAATGTTTTCAACAATTTCCAAGCCAGAAAGTGCATAAATTAGAGCAATTTTGTTACAACGTACCCATGACATGATTTTTACACTAATATCAGGAATGATGCCATGTGCTGTAACCCCGTGACGCATTTCACGAATTCCTTGCACTCGGCTTTTTCTTATAATACTGTAAATGTATTTTCTAAAAATATTCTCAATACATACATGTATAGGAAATATGGCAGAGTATGTGATAATCTCTCATTTGGCTGAGTGTGACCAAATTATTAAAAATTCTGAATACAGTACTAGAAATTGGGAACCTCTTAAATATTTGGACAAAATTTTGAAATTTTAAATTATTTGGACAAATCCAAATTTTGAATACTCCACATTCAACATTCTCCAATTTGCAAAAAAATTAGAATAAAAGTTTCATATAAAACATATATTACTGTACAATATTAATAATATCTACCTAAAAACACAGAATATATTACAGTATATACGTACACTATTACTATAGCTACAGTCAGTCCTACAGGATCATACTTCAAATTATTTTACTGAAGTAGAGTACCTCATAATTATCTTTTCACACATAATGGCATGCATTGATAAAAAAGACACATGTATTTTTCCAAGCATTATACTTGCATGCAAATAATTAGGTACAGTACTGGTACACTACTGCATATATATATTACTCAAGAAAGTTTTCTCTTTCATAAAAATTACAGCACTCACTCACATTTACTCTCTCTGGTTACAGAACTCATTCACAATAAGACTCTGGTTACAATACTCGCTCACATTAACACACTCTGGTTACAATACTCGCTCACATTAACACACTCTGGTTACAATACTCGCTCACATTAACACACTCTGGTTACAATACTCGCTCACATTAACACACTCTGGTTACAATACTCGCTCACATTAACACACTCTGGTTACAATACTCACTCACATTAAGACTCTATGGTTACAGTACTCGCTCACATTAACACTCTTGGGTTACAGTACTACTCACTCACATTAAGACAAAATATATTACAGTATATACGTACACTATTACTATAGCTACAGTCAGTCCTACAGGATCATACTTCAAATTATTTTACTGAAGTAGAGTACCTCATAATTATCTTTTCACACATAATGTATTGATAAAAAAGACACATGTATTTTTCCAAGCATTATACTTGCATGCAAATAATTAGGTACAGTACTGGTACACTACTGCATATATATATTACTCAAGAAAGTTTTCTCTTTCATAGCACTCTGGTTACAGAACTCATTCACAATAAGACTCTGGTTACAATACTCGCTCACATTACAATACTCGCTCACATTAACACACTCTGGTTACAATACTCGCTCACATTAACACACTCTGGTTACAATACTCGCTCACATTAACACACTCTGGTTACAATACTCACTCACATTAAGACTCTATGGTTACAGTACTCGCTCACATTAACACTCTTGGGTTACAGTACTACTCACTCACATTAAGACTCTCTGGTTACAGTACTTACTTACATCAACAATGTAATTACAATACATATTCCCTCATGTCATCACTGTAATAACAATACTGTACTGTGCTTCCTCATAATAGGTGAGTATAATCACATTAGCACTCAGATTACAGTGCTCCAACATTTTAGTACTCAGCAATTAGAGTGTACCATCACATTAGTCCTCAACTAGAATAGAGTCAAAGCCCAGAATTCACATGCTTCAATTAAACATTCAATGAAGGTCATTTCATGGATAACTTCAAATTATTTAAGTTTTTCCCTTGGTTTCCACTGTGTCTTATTGCTTGGCACACAATCCCTGAGTTCAAAACTAATAATACGATTTCATTCAAAATGCGCTTATTCTTATGAATGTTGATGTCAAGCAAACTAAAATAACACTTATAGAGATACAGACAAAATATATTTAAATAAACTGGATGTGCGAAATTTTCTAATAGCCAAGGCTTCAAGATTCACTCCCCCTCCTGAAAGCTAACCCTTGTGAACCTACATTAGTACTCTCAGATTAGACATAAACAATAGAGTATTTGGGTATAACATGGCCTGCAACAAGTAGTAATTTTCAAAGTAATATCAATAATCTGAGTAGACGGCTGTCATGATCACTTCAAATTTGAAGAGTAACTATAAAGCAAAATAGAATTATTTCATCATATTTTCATGGGCCATCTGAATTACAATGTCAACATGCATCTGGCAAGAGAACAATTATGTGAATGATGACGAATGTGCTTCTTCTTTTTGAGTCCCCCTGCCTCTGTGGTAGACGGCCAGTGCATTAAAAGAAATGATAGTATACCCCAATCACCCTTGTCTTTCTCCTTTCTCTGGTAATTTCACACTTCAGTTTTTAGTTCATAGTATGCACAGTAATTGTAAAACTTTATAAAATAATATACAATTTTCTGTGTTTTGTATTAATTTACTCAATGTACAGCAGAGGCACTGTTATCTTAGGCCACACTGCCAAGACAATATACAAGCATTCATTTCCAGACGTATATATGCCCATGTGTGTTGTGATGGCTAAGTGGGCATACAGATTGCAACTAACAATAGCCTCACTAATTTGGTATTAACAAGGGTAGCCTGGACTCAGATTTGTCTTGCCTGTGCTTTTTTTTTTTTTTGAGTTCCAATACCAGTGAGGCTCCATATACATATGTAGGTAAAAAACATACAAGTCATTCTTGCTGTCAGAGCTACCTTCAATGCCTTATATTTCCCCACTCAGTTTATATACCAACAACAAATTTTAAGACAGATTAAAACAAAAGCCAAGACAATGATACATTATAATGAAAGCTTTTGACAAGACTGAGATATGCCTAAGCATACTAAACAATTTTACTCCTCTGTCACTTGGTAATGTCATTATGTTAATGTATATCCCAGTTATGGAACCCAAAGAATAATTAAAGGCATCGTCAATCAGCTTAATTAAAACTACGTGACAGCTTTCCTCAGAGAACATTATTATAATCATATGAAAGAAGTAAGCCCATAATAGCCATACAGAACCTGGAGAAAGGAAGATAATCAGGTTTGATCCAAGGAAGATAAGTAGCTCCAATTGTATTTAACAGCATCAAGGAAACCCCTTCATTACCCCTTCAATACTTTTTTATTAAATATAAATGTCTCAAGATTTTACAAACAGCAAGAACATTTTTAGTGTGTAATGGGATTACCTTCAAACAAATTACTGTGGGGAAAATTTCTTGCTAATTAAAATATGAGGCTTAAAAGAACACCAAGTCTCATTGCTAGAGCTCTTAAGAAACTAGATTCTAAAAACCCCATCCACATATGAAACTAATAATTATCTACTATATTGCCATCTTTGAAATTCAACTTTCTTTCAACACACCAGCTGTATCCCACCGAGGCGGGGTGGCCCAAAAGGAAAAACGAAAGTTTCTCCTTTTGCATTTAGTAATATATACAGGAGAAGAGGTTACTAGCCCCTTGCTCCCGGCATTTTAGTCGCCTCTTACAACACGCATGGCTTACGGAGGAAGAATTCTGTTCCACTTCCCCATGGAGGTAAGAGGAAATAAACAAGAAGAACTAGAAAGAAAATAGAAGAAAACCCAGAGGGGTGTGTATATATATGCTTGTACATGTATGTGTAGTGTGACCTAAGTGTAAGTAGAAGTAGCAAGATGTACCTGAAATCTTGCATGTGTATGTGACAGAAAAAAAAAGACACCAGCAATCCTACCATCGTGTAAAACAGTTACAGGCTTCAGTTTTACATTCACTTGGCAGGACGGTAGTACCTCCCTGGGCGGTTGCTGTCTACCAACCTACTACCTAGGATCTTTGAAATTATTCCCCATTATTATGATCAAAATTCTTAACATACTGTACTTAAAGTCTGTTAGACGTACAGTATACTAAACCAAATACATGTACCAACTAGTCAATAAAACATACCAAGAAAAGACACAGGTTACAGAACAAGGTTTCATCAGGACAATATTTTGCTCTTAGTTTTATCAAGTCATCAGTATGATTTAATAAAGATCTCAGAGAGAGAGAAATATTGCCACAATAAAACTTGTTCTACAATGTGTGTCTCTGATTCAATACTGATGGCAGTATACCATTTGGATTAATACATATCAAAAGGCTATTACTTACACTACAAATCTACAATGCATAATTAAGATTTTACACTGATAGTTAAAACTAAATGTAAGCGAAAACTCAAACCACAAAAGCAAATGATGTATTATGGCATTAATGTAGACATGCAACAAACAAGATGTCTCAAAAGTCAATACAGTGGAATTTTAACTGGTTGTAACCTGTGCAGTAATTATACATATTTAACACTGGCAAGTAATGGAAATAAGCTGCAAATCTTTATGAATTCTATTCTTACAAAAAATTAATAAAAAACAAAAGAAAAATTTCAGACAAAAGTTTACTGCAAACTCCAAAAGAAGTTCCCTGAAACTTTATCTACACCCATAAATTAATACCAATAGTGTGTAAGTAGTGTTTAGGGTCCAGTCATCAATTCCGAGTGTGCACTTTGAGTCATCGAGAGGAGAGCACACGGACACCATTCCCACCTGTGCTACCCAGGCCCAAGTCCCCATCATCACCCAGCTCTTCTTCCTCACCCTCCTGACCTGCCACCTGGCCATGACTATTATTTGATGGGGTCTGACCTACAGATGCCGAGGATGAGCTGCTTCGACGGGTGCCTGGCAGTTGAATCCCACTGAAGTCAATCTGGCCAATTTCTGTTGCAAGTGAAATACAGGATACAACAGTTAAGCAATTATGCTTTTGT
The DNA here is from genome assembly GCF_038502225.1 of Cherax quadricarinatus. Classification (NCBI taxonomy): domain Eukaryota; kingdom Metazoa; phylum Arthropoda; class Malacostraca; order Decapoda; family Parastacidae; genus Cherax; species Cherax quadricarinatus. Next base: position 1,965,060 of record NC_091363.1, read on the forward strand.
AAATGCCTGATACAGATATTTTAACTGAACGTTCTGAAGTTGACGATAAAGTCAGTATTAAAGAGAGTTACATTTGTTAATTCGGTTATTTAATCCTGTACTTACATAAGGACAACAATAAATTTCAACTTTTTTTCAGTCAAGAATAGGTTTTTCGTGCTATCTATCTATCAAAGCCAACCTGTTATATCCTCATGTACATAATGGGATAAATAGAAAAAATTAAGCAGCTACAATAGGTCCCCGCCTTACGATGCTCTAATTTATGACACTGGCACTTTGAAACCAATTATTTCTTACAAAAGCTCATCTGCAGTTATGATCACTGCATAAACTCAAACGATTTTAAATATTTTTCTTCTGAATCGTTTTTGTACCAGATGCATTTGTATCTTGTGTAGGCTAATTCTATACAAGTAGAGAGAACTCCTATTTGTTTGGTGGATTTACACTTAAGTCTGCCTGAAATGCTACGGATTCTAGGGACTTTTCACATAAACTGTATCACTTTTATGTTTTTGGAAATAAATTATTATTATTATTATTATTATTAATTTTAGTGTTATGGTATTATTATTATTAGATTGAGATATAAGCGTATACCTATTGTTTTTCTGCTTGTTAGTTTTTACCAAATGCACTCACACTTTGTGTATGCTCATTTTATGCACATATAGAAAGCACATATTTGCTTGATAGAGATTGGATAAGAACCTTAGATTTAACATTTACAATTTTCTAAATAACATATTACTCTTTTTAGGTTAGTTTTCTTATACTACAGTGCTGCTGCTACTGCTGCTGCTGCTGCTGCCTGCCCCTACACCTGTCACCCTATTTCTCCTACACCACACACTCAAACTCAGCAATGAGGAAGTGGTAAGCATATGTAAAGAATACTGTGTTAGATAAAATGCAAGAGAGGGTGGGAGTGAAAAGGAGAGTGAGAATGAGAAAAAGAGGGAGACAGTCAGGTTGCTACCCTACTCTACACATTTTATTTGTAATGTTTAATACTGTAAACTGTACTGTAGATCTGTTCTCTTTAATTAGCATATACTATTTAAATATTTAACAATGTTTAAAGCTTCAAGTATTGGCAAGTGAAAAGGAAGAGTACTAAATGTAAAACATTGTGTATTGGGTAAATATCCTAAGTTAAAAATGGAATACTCTGACTGAGGGATGCATCTTCAACTGTAACTGGAATGTCTATGGGAAAATAGATTCCGGGTTCTAAACACTCAACATTTGAACAATTTTCTGAACACATTAAAGTCGTAAGTGGGGGACCTAATGTACATAAACAACTGAATAAAATTATCATTTACAAATATTACTGATTCAGTGATGCCTACAATGACTATAAAATATTTCAAAAGGTTGCCACAGTTTGAGTATTCCTCACCAACTACAGTAAGGGTCATACAGCATTTGGGAAATGGGAGGGCTGAGAGGAAGGGGAGGAAGTAACTAGGTTTGAGCTTCAGATAAGAAGGATAACTACAATTCCTTGGGTGAAGAGAATTCACCACCACCTTGCTAACCCCTTCCCTTGAAGGATGCGTTGTCTCTAGTAAAGTATCCTATCTGATGCAGCTCCTGACCATAATAGCTCCATATCTATGGTTATACCCATAATGAAAGAGCAAGTTATTTTATGAACACCATATACAGTACTATATCTAAATTAAAAAAAATGCCTAGGAGTAATACCTGTAATGACAAACAATCATTTGAAGCCAAATACACTGCACAAAGACAATAAAAGATTTATTGATAAATTATCTAGGTTTCTATCTGATAAAAGTGTGCCCAGAAGATCTTGTGGATTTTTAGTCATTTTTCGAGGAAGGATAACAACAAACTGGAGTGTCCAGCATCAAGTAACAAGATACCCTGAATGTGAAGTACTGGACAGTAATTTTAAAAAACTCAACTAGAGAAACAATAGATAAAATCTAATGGTTACAGAAATGTCTGTTATTGTCATAATCACAGCAAAACAATCTCATCTCTCTCCACCAGAGCTGCTCTTATTGGCCATCCACCTCCCCCATTTTCCTAATTGTTCCATTAAATTGAGGATGTACTTTTCCAATCTACAAAATCTTAATATCACCCACCATCCTCTAGATATCAAACTTGCATTTGCCAAGCTAATCCACTTGATAATAACCTGGTTCATACTTCTGTCACTGATGCCTCTGGTGACTACTTCACATTTCCTTCTCCTTCTGCCCTCTTCAATGCTTTGATGAAACTGGATGTCCTCTTTCCAAGAGACTTAAAGAACACAATTCTCTTTTTGGTCATGTCACAGCTCATGGCCATCCTGTAAAATGGTTCTCTGCTAAAATTATCATCCCTTCTTCTAGCCTTCACAGATAAATCTGCCCTTTACACACAACATTCCTAATGTGACTCTTAATCCCAGTCAATAGATGCCTGCCTTTCTCAGTGCATTGTCAAATGCTCAAATCTTCCAAATGCTTGTGGCTTGACCTGACTTTTGCCTCCTTAACTTTTATCTTGACCTCTCTTTTCTGTTTCTTTTGCCATCCTTGTCTTCTTATTTTCTACTTTCTTGCTTCCTTTTTCTCTCATAGTATGAACCAGTAGGCCTATAGCAGTGTTCTTCTGCTTCTTGGGGACAGGTATTAGTGTTGAGTTACTTTGATCTCCAATGCCCTGAGGTGTAATTTACCCTCTTTACTCTACTAATAGTCCTGCCTAGCATGAGCTTGTAGGCCTGTTGCATTTCTTATTTGTTCTTTTATTCTTATGTATCACTACTACCACCATTATTCTATTACTACTACTAAACTGTTTATTACTACCCCTACCATTACTACTAGTGGTACTACTATTATTACTACTAGTGGTACTACTAGTGGTACTACTAGTGGTACTACTATTATTACTACTAGTGGTACTACTATTATTACTACTAGTGGTACTACTATTATTACTACTAGTGGTGCTACTATTATTACTACTACTACTACTACTTGTACTACTACAGTACTTTCACTCACCTCTTACTCCCCCCTCCCTCACTATTCTTGATCTGTCTTCTGGTCTTTGCTTTTTCTTGCTCGGCTGTAACTTTACAATGGTCAGACCAGACTGCAATGTCCTATTAACTTTTTTCCATAAGTGTGACTTAAATGCATCATTTACCAATTACTTGAAGACTTTATAAGCATATTTTATAATTCCATGTCTCACATATACAAAACATTTGGAGATTACTAGCATAGATAATCTCCCAGGAAATTACCACTTCACAATACTTTTCAAAGTGTCTATACTGGAATCTCAAGTTTCTTACCATGAAGAGAATGCTTTTGAACCTGATACACAAATAATCCACACATAGGAGACTGAAACTCATAATGATGTTTTGGTCTGACTTGGACTCTATTAAACATCTTCAGTCACAAGCAACTTTTACACAGTGGATGAAGCATTTGAATTATGTAATCCTTTAACTTCCAGTTTCTGTCAATAAATACCACAAACATTTTCAAATAGGTCTCAAAGGAACTGATTTCAATATTGCTGCTAGAGAAGATAAGAGCCTTTTGCAGACCCCAGTGACACCTTCACATTTGCAGCTCCCAGTGACAGCTTCCACACCTGCAGTCCCCCAGAGATACCCTCCACACCTGCAGCCCCCAGTGACACCCTCCACACCTGCAGACCCCAGTGACACCCTCCATACCTGCAGACCCCAGTGATGACACCCTCCACACCTGCAGCCCCCAGTGACACCCTCCACACCTGCAGACCCCAGTGACACCCTCTGTACCTGCAGACCCCAGTGATGACACCCTCCACACCTGCAGCCCCCAGTGACACCCTCCACACAGAACTGTCCTCATAAATAAGCAACAACTTCTATTCCTAAAACCTTGCATCAGGCAAGACAAACATGTTGTTACATTATAATCAATACTGGTAACTACAATAAATACAGTAATGAAACCTGTCTATTACTCCTTTGAAGTCTCTCCAGTTGTAAGCTGATAAAACCACAGCTACTGACACATGAGAAGTAAAAAATGCACTGGCTCAAAATATAACCTCCATTTCTGATTGAACTAACCGCATACAATAAATTGCAAAAATGAAATCTGGCGAAGGAGCAGTCCACTTTTACATCACGCTGCTTGTCACAGTAAGTACAGTATACATTAAACTTTTCATGCACCCAGAACTTCAGTCAGCCATCAGTTCTTGCTCTGAATCAGCATGAGGATCAGATACTGTAATACTGTATATGTATCATGCATAATAATAAAAAACTTGCCTCCATCTTTAAACATGTTCCTCACAGATCTTTTCACTTTAATATGGAGCTCTGCTTAGTGGAGTGACGTTATACACATCTCCTTTCCAAAACCTGGCAAAGACCATATAAACCTAAATAATTATAGACCCTTAGCACTCACTGCTGCAATTGTCTCTAAAAGTTCTTAAATTATTACTCCTAGACTTATCCAGTTACTTAAGACAAATATAATTTCTCTCCCAATCTGCCGTTTTTCATTTTTTGCTTAACCCTGCACCCCAATACAATTAGAGAACGATGTTCTTGACTTTTTTTTTTTTTTACGCTGGCCTTGGCGGTACAAGATTTTAAGACAATTTCACTCAAATAGACTGATAATTTAGAGTTGATGGTAAAATGTCACTTTCATTAAAGAAACATCTTATTAATACAATGTTTCACCCACTGGTGGCTTTAACAAGTACATGGATGTCGAAAAGAATGGTATATAAAGCATAGAGGGAGGTAAAGTGTTACCAAGTCAAGTCAAGTGCTGCTGGGGGAGGTCAGGTGCTGTTATAAATGAAGTTAAGTAATGCTGGATGGAGGTGAAGTCAACAGGCCAGGCTTTGATATATTGTGTTTAATGTGTTGCTTAAAGATTATCTATGCAGTGGGTTTATGCAAAATATACATGCCTCTGTTTTGGTCCGTGGTATTAGCGAGATAAATGATGGCAGCCTGAAGACACCAACATATAGTCCAGGTATTTTCTTTGTAAATAAGATGTTCCTGTTTACTGTCCATGGACTGCTGTGTAGAATGTATGCATTATATATGCTCTTCAAGTTTAGTATCTAAATCCATAGCTGTCTCACCTACATAAAAGCAGTCATAACTACCACAAAATATACTGTAGGTTCTTGCTGTGCCTTTCTTCTTGTTTAAATGAGGTGATGTGTTTAAAGAATTTACTAAAACACCTCATGGTAACAAAAACACAGCAACAGGAGGTGTCTTGAGGCTTCCACTGTCCACCTAACAACACCTTAAAGAAAACATAAAGAATGTATATTTTGTCTAAACCCATTGTACAGACAATCTTGAATCAACATATTAAACACAAGATACCATATGTATGTATAATGTTCACCAAGACCGTAGTCCTGGCATGGGTCTCAATCTTGCGATGACCCGTCTCTGGCTCCCGAGGGAGAAAAGATACCATAAACTAACACTGACCTCACATGTATTCAGCATCACTTGATCTCATCTGTAATGACACCTGACCTGTCCCAGCAGCATTTGACCTCTCCCAGCAGCACATGACCTGACTAGTAGGTAGCACCTCACCTGTATATACCAGTGTTTTAATGTCATTCATGCACTTGATAAAGCCACCAGTAGGTGAAATATCATATAAATAAAATGCTTCTTTGTTAAAAGTGTCTTTTTACCACTGTTAGCTCACAGCCATTCATTTACAACTTAGAGGTTAACAGAAGATGTCTAACTCGGACTGCTGCAGCTTATACCCCATTATTTTCATACTTACTAATCATGTATTTTACCTCACACCCACCACTGTACTACAGTAGAATGTATATGGAAAACTATAATGCACTAGTGTATTTCAATTATCCACCATATACAATTACCATTTTCCAACATTATCCAGTAATTTATTGAGAATATTGTCTGTAAAATCTGTGGGTTATATAGCAGTGTTCACTAGTTTGATAAGATCTGGGATTCTTCCAGTCAATGTCATCATATTCACAACTAAACTTTATGCCATTCTTGCCAAACTTCATCATATTCCACCATTACAACGGTGGCAGTAATTTATTCAGAATCCCAACAAAAGTAAACATTAGCTACATGTGACATATGTGAAAAATGAAGACTGACTTTATGCTAATTCTCTGAATGCATCAATGTAAGGAAAAAAGAGCCAGTAGAGTAGCTGAAAGTGCTTCATCAGATGACCCCATAAACTGTCCTCTGACACATCTACATGTTCATCAACAATAAATGGCAAGACCAATGGAACAGCATTCTCAAGAACAAACTCAATGCAGTGAAAACATATACATAGCACACACTAGACACATCCAAGCTTTCAGTCATGTTGATGCAAAATAATAATAGCTTGTAGCAGGTTTAGTCACCAATGGTTTACTCGCAAATATCTAGAAGTCAGTAACTCATCCGCCATTCCTGCTTTGTTGCACTTATTGTTAAACACATCTTGGTGGAATGCATAGTGCTTTAAAAAATTCTCCTGTCTGGAGTTTTATAATCACAGAGATGCTCTAAACCCATAAAGGTTATACAACACCTGTTTTAGAGAGGTAATCAAGTCTGATTTAAGGTAAGGAAGAGTAACTGCAATTCTCTGGCTCAACAGCCCCTTGAAGACTGCATCTCTTGGATTAGCTTCCTACTAAGAATGCATTAACACTGTTCTCTTAGAACAAGGTATTCTTAGATTTTATTTTTCTACATGTAATTATTGATCAGCCATAACCTTGAAACACAGGTTTTAAGCTTGTTCATTCAGATACTGACTTCCTTTACCTTACCCATCCCCATGATTCCTACACGAAAAGCTTCAACATGGTACGACCCAATCAAGGAACAAAATACCGATGAAATCCCAGCGTGATTATAGGTTATGCTCACTTTATTGTCTTGTAATTAAAATCTCCCCTGAAGACTGACTGACTTAAGCTGCTAACTTTATGGGAATACATACATATTTATTATTTTGAGACTCAGCAGAAGATTATTTTACAGATTCCAAAGTCTTCATGTCATTCAGATGATCTTTGCTAATTGCTGTCAAGTTTTCATCTATGTACAGCAGGACTCCTGCTCCTGCTGCAGCCCTCTCATTCACATACACTATAATGGTATTGTGTAAGATACAAATAACCCAACAGCAGTTCCTCAATACATCTGTATATAAGCATTTCACTTTCCATATAGTGTTCAACAGTTACATGGGTACTTATGAGGGGTAGGAACGTGTGAGCTAATAACACTGAGTAACTACAGCATGCACATTATTTACAAATACTGTATAGAGTCCATCAAGGATTGCTGCTGAATCACTTGGAAGAGAACTATGTCCTCTCCTCACTATATTACCTTCATCACCTCTCCTCTCCGTATCTTGAGCTATGGAAGAAGATAAACATCATTAAAGGATGCTACTCTAAAAGTATTTCTTTGTATTGAAAATTTTAGGGTCTATGGAGGATGACACTTTGTAAGTAGTAAAAGCATCAAATTTAAACAGAGTTTCCATTTCAGATGTTACCTGATGTACAGCAGAATTCTTAAAATTAAAATATGAACTTTAAAATGGATATTCAATACTGTTTATACAGCACTTTGATGCAACATTCATGCTGAAGAGTGTGTTCAACTTATTACACAACAAGAATTTGAACCAAATTTGAATCTGCACTAGGACAAAACAAAAAAAATCTACATTCATAAAAAATTAGTCATCTCTAAACTTATATTTTCATAGCTCAAATTAACATGAACCTCAAACCACTGCTAACTCTGCAACAGGGAGCTGTAGTCCTTCACATTCCAAAATTTAACAAAGATCACGCAAACCTAAATAACCAAAGATTCACAGCACTTACAAAATGCATATGCATGCCTTTAGAGAACATTGTTAGTGTTATGATGACTTGGTTTTTAGAGATTAATAAACATTTCTCCTTATCCCAGTCTGACTTTCAATGATTCTGCTCAATTTTCAAAACTTTATCAGAGCCAAAGGCATGTTACTGTAGAGGATTGTAATTCAGCACAACAAGGAGTTACTAGCATATTTTATTTGCCATTCAAAATTTATATGACACAATATATATCATGGAATCTCCAGAGAAATCTACTCATATTACCTGTAAACACCCCTACAGCATGGTCAGGTTATATGGTGGGGAATCCCATAGACTGTGATTGGTCAACTCGTGTCTTCCAAGCACAGTCTGTGGACAATGCTGGTGCACCTTTACATGGTGAGGAGGATTCTATAAGCTGTGCTTGAGTGCTTATGGTTTTCCTAGTAAGTCTATGGACAGAGAGCCTAGCATTTTCTTTGGTTTAAATGGCAAGAATTTGCCCTCAGTCTTCAAAATATCAGTGCTGTATATCCAATATTGTTAAAGTGCATTTTTAATTAATAAATAAATGTATGATGTTTTAGACTCATCACATATTTTCATTCAAGGCTTCTTACACTGCCAAAACTTTGGGGCCTTCAGTCTTCATATCCATATTGAAAAACAAGAAAATATCCTATAATGTTAACTTTTCACTACATCTATAAAATATATCCTGTTGTCCCTACTTCTGTAGTAAATATTCAGTTGTTGAGTCAATGTCCACATAATAAAGGTTAACCTCAAATTTTGTCTTGAGACTCCAAATAGGCACACTGTATGCTTTATAGGTGAACTGCTTACTCTTCTATGGAGAACATCTGAATCTAACTGTGTCGGCATTTCAACCTCATTGGCAAGTTCACCTGCACTACCAGCATTTTTTTTTAGTACCCTCATCACTCCTGCAGTTTACAAGAAATTTCTTAATTTCTCTCTGAGATTGTTTCCTAGTCATACTGCCCTCAAGACAAAACTATCATACTACACAAGAGAAAAAAACCACCCACAGACTTGAAAGTGAAAGAGCTTGTGTATCTACTCATGTGGTACTGCACTGTCAGATGATCTTGTCAGGGTAGTGTCGCCAGAGATTTTCAATAATGTACAGCAGATATCACCTTGCTAATATTGAAGAGGTCCTTGGGCATTAATTTGAATTTTCCATTTTATTTCATTAATCATTTGCATTTAAGATAAAGAACATGGTACTTTCCAACAGACATGTTGGAATAGCAATACAGCATACATAAATCACTTTCTGTAAGTACAGTAATTGAAAATAAAATACAGGGTACAAAAAACTAAACAATCATTTTAAAATAAAAATACAAAAATCCAGCTAAATTATGCATAAATCCATACAAATCTTCATTTAATAATATTTAAATGGAGAGAGATGATTTCGATATTTGTTACCAGTTTTGGGAGATTTTCTAATCCCACGGTGAGGCACGTGACCATATTTCCCTGATGACCACATGATCAACCAGGACAGACATATTTCTATCTGTGTTAAAAGCCACATAACCAACAGCCCAGTTGATCAGGTATCTTCATAGAAATTTTTCTAGTGTTTTATTTGCTGACAGAAGGTTGAAGACTTATGAGACTCAGATGATGGCAGAGTACTCTCTAATTAGGCTTAGATTAAATGAGGGATTACTTGCTATACTATGACTCATTACAGAAAATCAGCCACAAGAAAACAAGCCGACTTGTTGAAAAAAAAAAATCTAAACTTTTGAACAGTGAGAGTTTGTTGTCTGGAACCATACTGATCATTCTACAGCGTGATAGCAGATTATTGGTGAGATATAAAGGGTTTTCGGTGATTTACTGTTGTAGATACCTATGCACATATACCAAAGGTGAAGTAAGGAGAGATTAGAGTAGTATAGTGAGTAAGGTTGTTTGGGGTACAAAGTAATGTACTGCTGAAAGAATGCCCACTATTTTATCTGACATTCAAAGAAGCCATGATAAACTTACAGACTATGCTCTTAAGTTTAGTGTAGATGACAGTAGACCTTTAAGACTCTTCTGATTCAGTATAAAAGTTATTCTGAGTCACCATTATTGATCATGGCAGTTTATACCTCATCTCTCCACCATGAAAAGGTAAGTAAAATTACTGTAAACATCTGTATTCCTAGTGTCTGGTTGTTTTCTGCATTAGTGGACCAATTCTGGTGGTTCAGAAAACAACCACATGATCATGAAAAATTAATTTCATAGTTCAGAAGTTTTGGACAATTGGCAATAACATTCACCCCCTCCCCCCAATTAGTCTATTAATGAGAGGGTTCACTGCATTGCTATTAATGGTCACCAGCTGGTGTGGTTAAGGTAAGAGCACGGCCTCTGATTCCATAATGATCTAGTTCAAGCAGCATGATGATGTGGTCTACTGTATAAAAAGATTTGCTTAGATCAATAAAGAGGCCTACAGGATATTCAATATTTTATTTTACAGATGAAGATATTAAGTCAAACATTTTTATTATTGCATCATTCATATTTTTCCTGATCTGAAATTAAACTGCCAAGGGTTAGGAATATGTTCAGTTATGAATGCATGGCTAATTTGTATGTAATACAGTACGTATTTTTTTTTTTCCAAAAAATAAGATTAAACAGTAATGGCAAGTTAGGACTTGGCTTTATGTTGTTTATGTCTGTTGGGTCTCCACTTACAAATGGGCTACATTCCTGGTTTTACCTTTTTTCAAATAAACTGCATGAAGAAATATATTGCCAAAAGTGTAAAGAATAATAGACATATTGCAGAACAAACTTTCATTGGGACAATATTTTGGCTCAGTGTAGAGCTTCGTCATAAATTAATAAATCTCTATGCAGACTGAAATATCCAAATAGAAGATAGTTCTGCAACTTATGTCTTCTTCTTCTTACAAATGATTTGTTTGTATAGAAAATAAAAGTGAAAAAATGCTGTTTATGTTTCACATGTTCATACTACAGCTCAGCACTTATAAAACTTCAACTGAATGCCCCATTTATAAGTGTTGATGGGTGTAAATTGAAACGTTCATAAGTTGGGGACCTCCTGAACTGTACTGAATTGTATTTCCACAAGCCTATTCAGACATCTTATTAACCTGTAAACGGTCCAAGCAGATCTACGTTCACATGTGTAGTGCTACAAACGTAGATCTATGTTTTTTTTTTACATATTTTCAAATATAACAAAAAAAAAAGTAGATCAAAGTTTTTTTACACATTTTCAAATGTAAAAAAAACAAAAAGAAGATCTGCTTTTTTTACATACTTTCAAATGTTGAAAAAACATATATATACGTTTGGACCGTTTACGGGTTAATGAGTGTTGTCTTGCTTGACACACATACTTTATCTAACTTCCAATTTAAACTTCCTTGTTTTTACCCAATCACCCATGCAGGCCTTAGATGTATCAACCTTTTTAAATGTGGGATAACCTGAATTACATATATTCCTCAATTTGACATGATTTTATAACTAGTGTTGAAAATCCACAAGAAAGTACAGTAATAATTGAACATTACACACCATACCTGAAGGAACTGATCGCTCTTGTCGCCTTTGCTGCATATGCTCTGCTGCCCTTCTGAACAAGGTACTGCTTCGAATGATCATGATGAGTTCTCCGTCTTTCACGCCATAATCTTTTAGACTCTTTTTATTGTCTGTGAGAGGTTGTGCATTAAACACTACCACCATTTCTCCAACAGGGATTCCGACCTGTTAAGTGTAATACGAAGTATTATACAAAAGGACTTTACTACAAGAACTGAAGCAAAAGGCAATAATTATGGAGCACAATTGTTTTTAACTAAGGAAAACAACTGTTTCTGAGTAATCAGTTCAAAGCAGTCTCTTTCTCTTATGATTATAAATAATGGTAAGCCCCACAGAGTCCATTCCAAAATAAACACGAAATATTTTTGATCACATAAGTATAGTAAATGGAATTAGAAATAGTCTTTAAGCATAAATACAGGATTGCACAGTATTAAGAAGTATAAAGGATTTGGAATTTTTTTACAGATTTAGCTACAAATCTTACTGGTTTTTATCTGTGACTACTTTTGAGAGTTAATCAACTTTCTCAGCTGGCCTGCAGGCATTACTGGTACTGTACTCAGCATGGATTTTTTTGCCTATTCTTAAAATACATATACAGTAGTACAGGCATTTGAACTTTGATTTACAGACAACCAGTCAATTTTATTCATTTTTTATGGAATAATTAAAATA